>NC_142033.1:86917362-87070338 GCF_982192425.1 Myodes glareolus
TTTCTGCAAGAAACCGTGGATCTATTCAGCTGGGGCGTTTCTTCCATGTAAACCTTGAAAATTCAAGCAGCCTACAAAAAAGGGTGACATGTTTTGGGTTGAAACTGGGTTGAATTGGAGAGCATCGCAAATGTCACATAGGCAACCCATTCTGCAAGGACCACAAAAAATGTTGTCAGAGTCTGGATTTTCCAACAAAGGAGAGTACCTTCCTTTGGAGACAATTCCAGACACGTGTTAAAAACTTAGTTGTCCTGGGTCAGCAGGATAGCTCAATGGATAAAGGTACCTGCAACCAAGCCAGATAACTGGAGTTTGTTTCCTAGGGCCCGCGTGGTGGAAACAGAGAACCAACCTCAGCAGGCTGTCCTCTGACATCCACATTGTGCTGCGACATGAATGTCTCTCTCTCTTTTCACACACACACACACACACACACACACACACACACACACACAAATATACACACACATAAATAATAAATAAATAAACAATGGGTGAAGAGATAAAGAAAAAGAATGGAGGAAAGAAGATTTTCAAAAATGTAATCGCCTAGTACTGAGTCCTCCAATGGATGACTCACACCCTGCATGGATATCCTTATGAAGCCAAGAACATGGATAAGGTAAAGGACATGTTATGATAAGCTATGCTATTTTCAGGACTCAAGTTATTCAGATAATAAAAAGTAAAGCCAACCCTCACATTAGATTATAGGACAGCCTTTGTTCTCATTTTAACATGGCTGACACCATTTTCACCTCCTTGATTCTTCATGAAATCCATTTTCCTAGCTACAAGTTCCGAGTGAAAGCAAATGATTGTTTTTGCCTCACATTGAAAATTAAAAAAATAATGCAATAGGTATATATTTCTGGCTGAGATGTTGGCCATGAATGTCATCATCTAAACAAAAAGTAAAACAACTTTTTAAAGCTATTTTGACAAGGAAGCTATACTATCATCCTGACATCCTACCCACGGGCTACAGTTTAGTAGAAAATAACTCAAGTTATTTTAACCCAAGACCACATCTCTTATCTCTTATTTTAGCTCTGGGATATCGTGGAGTTGAATAACTAACCTCTGAAAAGAGGAATTGGGGACTAGTAAGCCAATTAGACTCAGTTTTTAAAAATCAAATCAGTAAATAGACTTTTAAAACTATTCTCGCTTATCTGTGATGGATTCATAACCATTCTTGTGTAAAATTTATAGCTTTAAGAATTAAATTTTACGTTCCCAAATCTGTAGACTACTATAGCAACGTATCTTCAACTAGCAAATTTAAAGGTTCCTCACTGTATCAGTCAGCTTTCTGATACTTTAAGTTGGACTGTAAGTTAAACTGGATAATCAACTTAAGAAAAGATTGATTTTGTTTTCCCGTTTGAAGACTTCTGCCTAGGAGTCGGCCTTCACTCTCTTTTTTTCTTTTTTCTTTTTTTTTTTTTTTTTGGTCCCGGTTACATTTTGTGCCTGTGTTAGGACAGTTCCTCACGGTGGAGCACACGACAGAGGAAACTGTCGCTATTCTTCAAATGTGAAATGCTTCCATGGGCTCCTGTGTTTGGACAAATGGCCCCATGGAGGTGGTTCTGAGAGATTGTGAAGTCTTCAGGTAAGGCCTGGCTATAGAAGTTGACCCCTCTTATTTCTTCACTTTTCTCCATCAAACAGAGAAGCATACATAAGCTTTTCTTAGCCCTCTGCTCCTTCCGAGAGATCCATAATCCTCTCATTCCTTTTGTCCAGGACTTTGCTTTCCTCCCTTCTAGCCTTCTTCATTTCTTAGCTATTTTCAAGATGCCTTGGCAGGAGCTTGTTCAGGTGTTTATGATAGCAGTGAAAAGAAGCTCATTTTAAGGGGACCCAGACTTGACAAGCAGATGTGAATGGGAGAGAGGGCTGTGCACTTGGGCTCCCTAGCGACTGACTTTGTCATCTCTAATGTTTGTCTTGGTATTTTTTTCCACGTCGGGGTGGGTGGGGGAGGAGGAGAAGACCTCCCAGAGTTGGAGGGTCAAAAGGCACTGTGATCACTTAGCCATGTTGGAGCTAAGCTACACAATAATTGACCTTTGTAAAGGCACAAATGCCAGCCATTTTATTGTTGAGCCTTTTGGACTTTAAAAGACAGGATGTCACCTCCCTGACATTTAGGTCTCTTCACATGGCAACCCAAGAGTGAGCCATGTATTATCTCCAAGCAAGATCTTCCTAGCTGTTCACAACTGTGTGGTCTCTCGTTATCCAGCTTTGCCAAAGCCCTGTGGGATGGTTTCAAAGGCACCCCTTTGCCACACACACACACACACACACACCGAAACACACACACACACACACACCGAAACACACACACTTTCTCCTCGCTGACTCCACAAAGTTTCAACCCTGGAGCTTTCTGAAACATGAGAACGCTGCAGTTTCTCCATAGTTAAACATTTTCCTTGCCCATTTCTGGTGTTAGCCATTATATGACTGCTATTATCTACCAACACTCAGGTGGACAAATCATTTTTCTTGACCCCTTTTGCCTCTTCTAGCAATAACTCTTCCTGGCCATTCCTCTGTTCTCCAGTTGCCCATATTTTCCAAGGCCTTACTTATTTCAGCCTCTTTCTACATTTATCTCAGGTTCTTTTCTTAGTTTTGCTTGCCTTACCAGTTTTTGTACCCTTATTTTCTTCTATCAAGTTTAGCCCTCTTCTTCTTGATATTTTAAACTCTCGGTATATACATTTCTTGTCTCCATTGCTATTCTAATAAAATGATGAATCGCCTTTTATCTTTACAGGATTATTTCACTGTGCACAGTGCTATGGCATTTCTCCCAGTGCTTGGATTAGTTTCCAAAAAATGGTACATTTTCAGGGCTCTGGTGACATTTCCCAGTTCTTCCCACAAGAAAAATCACTGAATAGTTTTCTCATGCCTAGCGTAGTCAGTCCATGATGATGATGATGATGCTGCTGCTGCTGCTGCTGCTGCTGATGGTTTTACTTTTGTCGTCAAAGGTAACATGCTATATTCCACTCTTAAATATTTACCTTTTATGAAAATATTTGGAGGGGAACACTTAAATTTAAGGTGAGTCAAAGTTTACATTGGGTTCTTTCCTGAGAATATTTCTGGGTCTGTGCAGTGGAGAGACTTTCTGTTTTATTGTGAAGTGGGAGAAAAAAAGTCACACAGAGGTCTTTCAGAGCTCTTTTGCAATTATAGTTTTGTCTTTGTGTTTTCTTGGTCGCTTTCATCTCTGGATCTCAGTTATTTCTTAAAACGATTTCATCTCCTTTTCAGGGTCCCTGCTTCTTTAATCCCTTCATCTGGAATTGGCTGAACTGAGTCGACTTTGACTGGGAGACAAATCTTATACCAAGCAGATGGTATAAGCTGGTTTGACAAAATGAGCATTTACTTACTTTTCATATACCTATGGCTCAACTGAACTTGGTTTAATATGTTTTTTTGCTTCAGGTCTGTTTTGCAAGGTTGTTACCACTCTGAGACCTACAGCTCCCTGGAGGTGTGCATTTTATAAGGACAAAGACATCTGGGAGTCCATAGTGTGAGTCTAATTACTACTATTCTTGCTGTTCCAGAATACCAAAGCAAATCCCATTGCCAACTTGAAAGTCAAGAAGTGGAAAAATGCACTTTTCCTACCAATGTGTCTCCATTTTAACCACTTATTGATCATGTATCCTAAGGTAAGCATTTCCTACTTATCCGTGGTAAGTGTAGGTTATAACATGCTTAATAAAACTGTAGGGCACTGAAAATCTACTACCTTGTAAATTTATATCTATGGCAGGCCTTGATCAAATGATATCAAAACAGATGGACATCCTCAAAAGCAACATTTAGATTTGCAAAATAGAATCATTGGTAAATATAAGGCATTTTAGTAGTAAACTATAAGATAATATACCAGTTCATGTTATTGCAAGTTCCTTCCCATTTGTTTTTATTTCCAGGGCTGAGGATTACCTAGGCTCTCAAATACCATAGGCAAGTGTCCTATTATCGAGCTACATCCCAAGACTTACTTGACTTTTACCTTGTACTTTGAGTCAGAGTCTCATCAGTTTGTCCAGATTGGGCTTTGGATCTCTTTCTGTAATACAGGCAGACCTTGAACTTCTGATCTCCCTGACTTGCCCTCTCAAGCAGTCATAAGTTTGTACCACACAGTGCAGCTTGCATTAAATTTCATTTAGGCTTCAGAACAAATGTAAAATGTGTGTGTGTGTGTGTGTGTGTGTGTGTGTGTGTGTTTGCGCACGCGCACATGTGTGTGTTTTCATTTTAAACATTTATTGATTATGCCAAACACTTTCGTGTCCACAGTCTATTAAATCTACATATCCATTCCTATGAAGATGATCCTCTTCTGAAGCTCAGCAGAGAAAGCTAATATAGCGGAACCAAAGATCCTTAACTAGTAAGAAACAGAGTCAAGCCTTCCTCTGCTTGCTTCAGACATCCTTTCTGCTATGTACCATTCTCTAGATCTTGGAAATCAGCTGCAGATGTACAGAATAGACACTTCCATTTCCATACCCCAGATCACAGATACGCACACACAGGAACTAGAGGCATTCCAGTGGAACACAGCCTAGGCTGACCTCGAGAACAGTGAGCTGGCCCTAGCTGTGGAATCTGGGCATTCCAGCCTCCAGCCAACTCTGGACTGTGTTAGGTGAGCAGCCTGAAGTGGTTTATTTTTAAACTCTAACGCCTTGTTTTTGTGTAGTCCATTTTTATGTTGCCCCTTACTCTTTGGGTTCTTTAGTCTTTGTTGAGAGCTGGCTGCTTTATGGAGCTCTCGGGAGAATCTTGCTCTGAGGAAATGGCAGTGGCTGTGCTCCTCACCTCTCTGCCAATTTGTGTTTATTTCTGTGCGGACACAGATTTGGCAGGCCCTCCTGTTGACAATTATAGGCTAAATCCATTGCAGGCTATTCCCCAAGCTGGGGCCAGCAAAGGAAATCAAAGGCAAGGATATAGCAACTGTGTTAGGAAGAATAATCTACAGGAACCAGGGCTGGGCTTTAACTTTGAGGATGTCCAGGAGTGGGAATTATTATGATGGAAGTGTGGACAGATTAACGTACTTTCCCAAAGATTTATGTTATGATATGAAATGTCTTCTTAGAGCAGTTTTAGATGGCATAAGAACCCTAAGGAGCAGCCTGGGTCAGTGAGTAAACTGGGAGTGTTAGGAGATTGAAATGTTCTATCTTGTTGCTTGTCAAACTGTGTATCTGTGTATTTTTTATCTAAAGGTACTTCAGTGGCATATTCTTCTTTATCTTCTTTTTCCATGCCCATTGCTTTTTATTGTAACCTAAAAAAAATTGATTTGATTCTAAGAGCTCATCTTACTTTGATAAGTATTTGAGCAACTTCAGATAATAGGGGCTGGTCACCTGAGCATTTTATTAAATTCTCCCAGGAAAAGAGAGATGCCATAGCTCTCCTTCACCCAAATATTCTTCACACCAAGCCCTCCCTGATGTTTAACATCAGAGAGGGACCAAAAACAAAAACAGAAACAAGAAGTCCAAGGCTAGGATCAGGAAAAATGTGAGGGACCACTGGTCTCTGTAAAGACCATGGCACAAAGAGACCATGGCCCCAAACTACTGAAATAGAGCAATAAAACGTTAAAGCAGACACATTAGGTGAACAGTCTTCGATAGGCTACTGTTATGCTTCATTGCAAAGTTTAGTGTGAATGAAGAATCAAGTGGGAAAACCTGAAAATATGGCTTATAATATTTATATCCTGGAAGTGTTTTATGATTTGCTAATATTGGTGTGGTAGCTGGAGTAAAAGAAGTCCAATCCAGATGGAAGAAGACAAACACATATGATGGACAAAGCTCTGAATGGACAAGGGAACTCCAGTTACGGTCCTGTTTCCACCATAGGTTTAGGCACAAGCTAGTTAACGTCTCTGAGCCTCTGCCTTTTCACGTGGTCAGGATTACAGCAGATTCTGTAACTGCCTACCACAGAAAGCTGATCTGAAGATCACATGAAATAAAATATGTAAGGCATTTTATAAATTGGAAATTACTCTCCACATACCAAGATTAATTATTTTTTTCTTAATCCTTCCATCTATTTCGCTCCCTCTATGCAAGAGAGAACAGAAGAATGTTGGCACAGGATAATGTTCAGCTTGGAAAGAGGAGTGAGTTGTTGCCTTTGCACCCCTCACTGCCAACATTTGTCACCCCCACTTTGACAGCTGCTTCACAGTTTCCAGTTGGAGAGGAACAAAACAAGGTTGGGTCAGTCTCCAATTCCTACTCAACCATGCCCTAAACATTATTAAAAAATTAACATCTCCTCTCTTAGCAGATGCTTGGAAAGGTTCCATGAACGAAAGCTCCCAACACTCTTTTTATCCTTCTTTTCGTATGGTTTGGATTTCTCCCCCTACTCGATGGAAGCAAATTACAAGGCATGAGTGGGACATCAACATAGTCTTAAGGTAGAGTTGGAGCCTCGGTATGAGAAGCTGCTTTGGCGAGCTACTTCTCATGTACTGCTTGATCTTGACTCATAATAAACTTTGAACAAAAGAACAACAACAACAAAAAAAAAACGCTTACTTTCTCAGTGCCCCATGCAAGAAAGTTTCCCATCCAATAGTACTAATAGCAACATATTTTAAAACCTTGGCTTAAAATTGTAGTGCGTGCCAAGAGGCCGTAGTTGCTATTTTGTTGAAATAATATCACATTTCCTGTGATGCTTTACATAGTTGTCATCTCTGCGAAGTGATATATCCATGATTTATTGACCCACTGAAAGTGCTGTCATTGACTTGTCATAATAAGCGTTTCATAAAGTATTAAAGTCGAGAATGTTGTACAATAGCTCAAACCAGAACAGAGGCTTAATCTCCTGGTGGGGTTGGACTTGGTGATTTGTATACCTTACACATGAATGTTCTGCGTTGTTCCTATCCCATATCTTATTCCTTTTCCCCTCCAGATTCCTTGTCACCAAAGAGGCTGGTCGAGAGCAGGGGATGCCATGTAAAAAATGATGAAGATTGAACCCTGGCCTGCTGTGGCTAAGAGGAGTTGCCAGCTTCAGCAGAACAAAACCTGAACTCATGATATTCTCCAAACAACTTTGCCTTTGTGAATATCGTACCCTCTGAGTTTAGGATAGACATTAAGGTTATATGTTGGGGGGGGTGCTTAGAAAAAGATTCATATTTAACTGTAGAATTAGAGCTTATTTCCATGGATATGATAGCAAGGAAGAATTTTGAATAGGAGAAGACCTAGGAATATATTATGTTCATGGACTGTCTCTTTTTCTGGTATCCATGACTGTTTCTCTTGACACTGGGAGTAAAGGAGCCGGTCCTGGGGATGTGATAACTTTTCTCCATTAGTATATCTTGGCTTCCACATCTCCAGATTCAGTTGGCTGATCTAACAGATAAGTGCGGAACACATGTTGTTCAGATGGATTTGAGAGGGGTGGTTACTCATCTATTCATTTGTTAGGAAGTTGGCCAAATAGGTAACAGCTCAAGTTCTCAACTAGTGAAATATGGGGGGCTCGCAAATTTGGGGGATGAGGGCACAAGGGAGATGGTGTGAAAGAAAATCAGAAGTCAAGAAATTACCAATGGAAACTCAACAAATGAACTGTATTGTTATATTAGGAAAATAAGTGATTCTTGCACAGCTACACACACACACACACACACACACACACACACACACACACACACACACACAAAGAGAGAGAGAGAAACACAGAGAGAGAGAGAGACAGAGACAGAGACAGAGAGAGAAGTAAGTATCTAGATACAAATATACATGGCCCAAACCACAATGGATTAATTATTACAAAATTACCTTTAAGCCCCTAACTTGAGAGCAGATTTAAATTTTTTTATTGTTATTGTTGCTAATTTAGTTTTTATAAAGGTCTTCATATGTAGCTTGTAGTCTTCATATGGAGGCTGTCTTTGACTTTATGGTGATCTTCCTGAATCAGCTATAATCAGCTAGGGTTGCAAATATGCACACCTATGTCTGGATTAAATCAAGTGTTATATGAACTATTATTTGAACTATTATTATTTGTTTTAGTTTCCTTTTATTTATTCATTTATTTTTTTGCTCAGAAATTTTACCCAAAAGAAGGTTTGAAGAGATTGTAAAAACTCTGGAAAATTTTAAATCTTCACAGTAACGACTTTTTAAACGAGGAAGAACAAAACAAATGCATGCCTCTAGTAATGGTTAATATCTTCCACATTTGCAGTAACTGCGTCTACAGATTAAAGCAATGAAGGGTTGGAAATATCCGGAGACTACAATTACATCTTTATGAAAGGTGTGCGGTTTTTTTCACAGATAAGAATTTTTTTAAAGCTTGATTAAATTTGTTCTTTGACAATTTTACATGTGTATATGGTCCATTCTGTTTACCGCCCCCACCAAACTTCACACATTTATATGATCCATTCTGTTTCCTCCTGCATACTTCACACATTTATGTAATCAATTCTGTTTATCCCCACACTTCACACATGTCTATGATGCATTCTGTTTACCCCACGCACCTCACACATGTCTATGATCCATTTTCTTTACCCCAGCACCTCATGCATGTATATAATTCACTCTGGTTACCCCCCCCCCCACACACACACCTCATGCATGTATATGATCTTGTTTGTTTACACTCCACACATCACACATATCTATGACCCATTATTTTTACCTGCCCCCACACACGTCACACAAGTACATGATCTGTTCTGTTATCCCATGTACTTCACACATGTATATGATCTGTTTTCTTTACCCACACAACTTATGCATGTATATAATCCACTCTGCTTATCCACACACCTCCCACATGTATATGATCCATTCTGTTTAACTTCACACATGTACATGATACATTCTTTTTACCCCCCACACACACCTCACTCATGTACATGATCTGCTCTGTTTACCCCACACGTCGCACATATATATGATCTGCTCTCTTTATCCCACACACCTCACACATGTATGTGATTCATTCTCTTTACCCCCGGCAGCACTCTTAACTCTCCCATCTTCTCATTTCCTCTTTCTGTCCTAAATGTTCCTTTCCTTATTTATGTCTTTTTGTTTTGTGATCCCTTGATTTTAACTAGGTCTGCCTGTGCGACTCTGGGTTTGGAACCATCCGTCGGAGCCTGATGGACTCACTACTGGATGCACAAATGAAGATAATGTCTGTCCTTTCTCCAGAGTCCGTCAGCATTCGATAGTTTATCAGGGATGGGAGCATCCCATGAGCCCCTGCTTTATCTGTGTTTGACTGATGACTGGCCCACACCTGTTCAGACCCAGTGAAAGCAAGCATAGTTGCTGTGATGTCACCTGTGCACGGATGCAGTTATTATTATTCCTTAATTGCAACATGGCAACTACTTATCTAGCCTTTGTAGTGTGTTTGGTATTATAAGTAATTTATTGATGATTTGAAAGTATATGAGAATGCCAAGTCTGATGGCACACACCTTTAATCTCGGGACAAAGGAGACAGCAGCAGGTGGATCTATATGAGTTTGAGGACTCTACATATCAAGTTTCAGGTCAGTTAAGACTATACAAGTCTTGACATATAACTTAGACTATGTTTACCCTTCTGATTCCCTGAATCAGCCTCCCTTAGGTGGAGTTACAAACATATGCACCTATAGACTAGATCAAGTATTATATGAACTATTAAATTTTTGTTTCCTTTTTTGCACAGAAATTTTACCCATGAAACCCTGCCTCAAGAAAGAAATAAAGGAAGAAGGAAAGGAAGAAAGAGTATGGGAGAATCACATAGGTTATATTCTAATACTATAGAATTTTGTCCAGGATTTGGACTGGTCTTTTGTGAATAGGAACAATTCTACCTATCTTTGTGGTCTCATTTGATTTTTAGTCCCTTTGTCCAATTAGAAACATTCATAACTAAATCAATGAAAAAAATGATAATACCTACAATATGATCATGCGTGGTTCTTCTAGAAATATGAAAGCCAACAAAATGAGTGTGCCTGGAACAAGACAATCTAAACCAAACTTGCTTCCACCATAGTTAAAAAATTTCGGATAAAGGATACAAATTCTATAATAAGAAAAACATTTGTGTTTAGTTTTATAAAACAAAATGTGCTTAAGGAAAATTAATTTCACATTTGTAGCTTGAATATGAAAGGAAACAGAAATAAACTGCTCTTATCCAGTGTGCTATTTTGTGACTAGTAGTGGTAGGGGTGCCAACGGGACAAAACAAGTGAGTGCCATTCAATTATTTTCTCTCAGAATATTACAAAAATCGCTAAACCCATGTCCAAGTATCACTCAAACAATGACATGCTAAATAATTAAAAGCTGCTCTACATGGTTTTCTCTATATCTAATTCAACATTTTAGTCAACTGTTTTTGAAAGTACACTTAACATGGTTAGCTCTTGACTAGCATGTATGTTCAGCCTCTTGACTAGCATGTATGTTCAGCCTCTTGAGCATAGACAGTTGTCATGACAACTGACTGTAGGTACCATGCCAAGCATTGGGTGGATGCTTCCAATTTTTTTCTTCCGGACATCAAATATTGTCTTTTGACCTCTTATTATTCCTATGATCTGTTAAGTGCAACCCATACTTCAGTAAACGAATCTTAAGTGACCTCATAATGTTTTCATTCCAGTCTAAATGACTGATAAAACATGGAAGATAGTTTTTTTTCAAACTTCAAACCACTTAGAAACTGAATTGGCATGAGCGGACACCAGCTTGAAGTTCTAAATGCAAGATAGTATGTGATAAAACTGTACATGTCAAGCAAAATCTGTAAGATAGAAAAGAATTTGAATGGAGAGAGGATGGTTTGGAGATCTTGAAAGATGAAGGGACTGGGAAAGAAGGAAGTGAAACATTTTTGACAAGAAGCAGGTGATAACTGATAAGAATGAAGGGTTCCGTGCATGTTTTTTTTCTGAACAACTGTGGCTCGATGCCAAGGGCTTGTTGGGCACTCTGTAAGGACAGCGCTTTCCCCAAGTCTCCTGCAGCTTTCTGCCCTTCTTAACACTGGATGAATGAGGAAAGTCTGACTTCTATGAGTATGAATGTTGAGTGTTGGCAATATTCATGTAGGGAAACACATCAAGGGATGTCTTTCCTGGCACTTGAAGTCAACGCCTTGTTGACAGAACTCTTTTTGTAGAGCAGAACGCTGTCAGTTCCACAGCCCTCATGCTGTTCTCCCCCAGGAAGCCTGGCAAAGGACACAAGAAACCTGTTCCAGCCGACTCACACAGGCAGTGGATTGAGTCCCACATAAGTCAAACATCAAATCCAAGTCTCAGTATTCTACTGAAGTTGGATACCTCATGACTGCAATTCCAAGTTTAAAGATCTCTTTTTCCCCTTGGGAAAGAATTAGTTGGAAAGAATTATATAGGAGAAGAGATATCAATTCTCTGTTACTTTTTTTTTCACCAAGGACTTCCACATGGTTAGAGGATTTGTAGATCTAAACAGACACAAGATTAGCTTTAAAAAAAAGTCAGCGAAAACCCCTTGTCTGTTGTTTTGGAAGCCAAACAACACCCAGATTACATGATACTACTAACATTTTTATTTAATGTTTTAAAATGTGGCTCAAAGTACACACATACACAGTCTTAGATTAATTCTACAGCTTGCATAATCTGTAAGAAAAGATAAAATGCATGAGAAGGTATGATACTCTAAAAGAAAGCATGTGGACTCTGTACAAAGAACCACACAGAAATAAGCTAACCGCTGAAATACATCAGGGGAAAATGTGATGGGTAAAATTACAAATTCAACAAAATGCACTGTGATTTCACTAGGAAAAGTATATGTGCATTTTGAGGGGGCCTGAGGTGTTCGCACAGCACAGCATGAGCTGATGTGCTTGCTGGATACTTTGGTAAAAAACTGAGGTCAGTGAGAAGAGCAGTGTGGGGGAAATGGTTATTTAAAATGGGGGAGAGATGACTGAATTAAAATAGAGCACAACAGGAAAATGGTCTTTAGGCAAGTCCAGCTAAGAGTAGAGACACTCTCTGGAGCTGAATTCTTGCCTTTCCTTTATGGTGGGAAGCAGGCACCACAGCTGGTCTCTGACACGGAGAACGGGAGGAAACGGGCCTCAGCATCTCATCTCCCACCTTAGCTGTCGTAACTGCAGAAGCATCACTGTTCTGTGAGGCATTTGGGGAATCATGCAGAGGATAGAAGCATTGGCGTTCATTACTTCTGCAACTTTTCTGTAAAAATCCCAAACTGTACTGTTTTTTTTCTCTTCTTCCCTCTTCTCCACTTAATGCCCATGCGTCTGGCACTTCTGCCATCAGCCAGTGTTCCTGGTTAGTGCCCAGGGACGCTGCCTTTTTCTAAATAAGAGCAGACAAGAGAAAGGCTTTTCTCTTGAGTACTTTTATTTACCTGTCTTTTTCTCAGGTGCCGTGTGGCCCTAAATACATTTATAAAAACTCACGCTTATCTTTGTAAGGTCAAGAGAATGTAAATTTTAAGCATTATAGATGAAGACGTAGTATTGCCCCAAACCCCGGATTCCAATGACCACAGAGAGATGAGCTCTCAAGTGACATCAAATTGAGGATAAATTGCCAATGGTATCGAAATGCTGCCGATTCTGAAGTTCCATTACAGACTCCTGAGCATAGTAACTCCTAATATGCAGACAAAGGACAAAGGGCAGAGGCTGCCTTCTGTTTTCCCAAGACTTTCCTTTCACTTTATTGCAGAGCCTTGCAGTGGGCTCTCGGCAGAAGCTCACTGTTCACCAATCACTTGCTAATAACTGGAGCTGAAAGAGGGCTCTGCCCTAATGCCATTATGTTCAAGAGCCATGATTGATTGTGTTATAGTATGTTTTTGAAACCTAATTACTGTCTGAGTGAGTATCTGTACTCATTAATCTTCCGTCCTGTAAATAAGTAAAATTGACTAAATAACTGGATTTCTCTAATGATGGCTTAGGTTATCTTTGAACCACTGCCTTGCCCTACCCTCTTCAGAGCAGCAAATTATTTTCTTAATGGTAATTGCTCCCCAGTTTTGAAATCAATTTGTACAAGTCGGCTTATAAAACAATTTTCCATGTTGCCCTGTGGTTGCTCGGTCCCTGTTCTGTGTTTGTGGTTTAATGAGCACACCCTACGAAGCGTTCACATCCACAGAGCTTGCAGACGACCTCCATGGCGGGGAGGGTCACATCACTTAAGGAGAGAAGACGCTTGAGAGTGGGCTCCGTTCGCTCTCACCTTCCTGAGCTCTACTTCATTCTCACCCCAATGGAAAAGTTCCATTTAGCGAAGCCTATGCCCATGTACTCCAAATAAGGCAATAATTAACACAAAGACAATTTCCTTTCCTACTTCCTAATAACCAACCCAGGACAGCTAAGGTGTGGGACTTAATGATACATTTTTCTTTCTCTGTTTCCCACCCCATCTAGTTACCATTTTATTACCCATTAGAGTTATTCCTTAGACAACCAGCTTGAGGAATTGGATTACGTTATGTTCACATACACCACGGGATTTCTACTTCCAGCCAAAATTGTGTAAAACTGACTAGACATGCTCTATTTTCAAAACAGTTAAAATATTAAAGGGTGTGAAAAATAAAGAATATTTTGACACACTGGACATAGCATCAAAAGATAATGATGTTGAGAGACAGGATCAGATGAGCTGAATTCCACTACAGTCACAGCCTCAAGAAAAATTTCCAGATGGTGACGTGAAGAAAGAAGACCCAGGGATGAGGCAGGGTTGGAAATGAAGGCAGCCAGATATCACAAGGCAGGATACCAGAGAGGGAGCTGATATACAAAGAAAATTCTAGCACTCTGAGGAAGGTCCACTTTAAATATATAGTTCAAAATGAATTGGAAACATCTACAAAGAAGCTAATCAGGAAGACACAAAGTATTTAACGTAAGGTGCTCACACAGGATGCTGAAACTGCTCCACCTGATCTGAGTAAGAATGCCTTAAACAAGGTGATCAGAAATCTTCCTAAGTCATGGGGAATTGTGACCTGAAATGAGAGAGGGGTTCAAAATGAATAAAGAGACTTCTCAACTGAATAACTGCCAACCATAGGACCTTAAGGTAGGTCATACTGCAGCCATTAGTAGAACAATTTAGGGGCCCCATAAGAGAGGAAATGTTAGGGAAGATGATGCAGCCAGAGGCAAAAGCCAAACATATAGAACCTCGAAGCTGTTCAGGAATTGGGCTCTGTAAAAGGAAATCTAATTGGTCTTAATAATAAAACTTGGAGTCAGCTATCAGGGGGTGAAAGCTGAAGGATCAGGGAAGCAGAGTGGTCAACTATCAGAGAGTTCTTACCTCTACCAATGCTCAGATCAAAGGGGCAATCCTGTCCTCAGACTGCATCCTCAGACTGACTGCTCAGACTACATTGAACTCCTGTCTCCTCTTGCCTTATATGTCTCTCTCTGCCCAGCCATATCACTCCTGTCTCCACCTCCCTAGTGCTGGGATCACCTTTGTGTGAGTTCTGTTTCTCTTTTAGACAGATTCAGTCTCCTGTAGCCCAGGGTGGCCTTGAACTCACAGATCTATCTGTTCCCCAAGTCCTGGGATTAAGTGCGTTGAGTGAGTCACTGCTGCCTGGCTTCTTGTGGCTTACTTGGCTCTGCACTCTGTTCTTCAGGCGAGCTTTATTTGTTGAAACACAAACAAAATATCACTATAGGGCTTCCTTCTAGGTACAGAGGGAAAATCCTGGAGAGTTTTCAGACAGCACTTGAGAGGACCCAGCTTGCCTTAAAACACAGAGGCCACCTTGTTACGGTGTCAAGAATGGAAGGTTAGGAGCAAGCAGGGAAACCAGGACACATTTGGATGTGAGATGCACAGTGATGGAGCGGTGAAAGCAGTGGCAAGAGGAGGAACAGGAAACAGCTGGGTTAGGCCTTTAGTTTAGAAGTAGAACTCATAGTACTGGATGTGACAGATGGATACAAGAAGGATCTAGTAAGCAATGAGGATGGTCTATGTCCCAGCTTTGCCCGCATCCAAGTTTCTTTGCATTTAGAGTTGACATGAGCATGCTGAACAACGACTATGAACGGCATCTGTCACCAGTGGTGGGAACACCAGAGAGTGCACAGCCGTAGGCTCTGTCATCAAGGACAATGGCAAAGAATATAAACCAACGATACTAGGAACGAAGTGAGCTTGGGCCAAGAAGTATATAGTTAGAGGAATGATATTTGGTAAAGAAGGAGCTAGTATTGTCTGAGAGGAATGGGGTCAAAGGCCTAGAGGTGTGGGTGCACGCAGTTTTCAGGGAATAATGAAAAAATCAGGATGGCTTACATAAATAAACCACATAGAGAGGAAGACTTGTAAAGGTCGCTGTGGGAGGAGCTGAAGAGCTAGATTGACTGCGTGCAGTGTAAAACTTTCAAATGACAGCTCCCACACCATTTGCCCTCATCATAGAGCTGTTGATTTAGAGAATTGATGTCATGTATTACATTCTTCATATCATTATTTTCAGTATAGTTAGAAATAGCAAGGGTTTATTGGCAGGATGTAGACTCAGCCTGGCATAAATAGTGTGGGCACAATTTTAAAGTTTAATATTTTGTGTGATGTTTCTCCCATCTCTTCATATCATAGCAGGTATTCTCTTTCTTCTTTCTTTTTTTCTTCCTTTTTTTTGATACGAGTTTTTTTTCACCTGCAATGTATAGTAGCTGGAGCTTTCCTGAGACTTATGGGAACATGCAGATATTGCAAACAGTAATATTCTTAGCCACTGATATTTTTCTGAAAAACTGTAGCCAGCCCCCTGCACCAAAAGGAATCACAGTGAGGGACTCATCAGGTGGGCTTTGTAGGGCCGAGCTGCCACTTTTCTAGCCCTGTGGATAGAGCGAGAGTCCATTTGGGAATCTGTCGGAATCTCAGTAGCTGGGTCTGTTATGTAAGGGTGTCACTGCCAATCCTGGATCCTAACCTCAGGACTGAATGTCTGATAAGCCATCTAAGAACTCAATTATAAATTGTTTCCAACTGAAGCCTCCATACCAGTTTCATTTCTGAGTGTCCAACTGTGCAGTGAAAGGAAATGAATCATTTCTGAAAAGATAACAACTGAATCAAGCACTGTTGCCTTTTTTTTCCCAGCTCTAACACCAAGCTGTATTCAAATGAAGGACAATCGGCATCAACAGACTTTATCTCCGCCTTTGCTTGCATCATTTTCCTGGTAGTGGGAGCTTTGCTAGGCTCTAAATTGTTCTTTAACTTATGAATCATTGGCCCAGTGTGCCATGAATCACACTCTTCCTGTACACACACACATGCACATTGTGCACAGGTGATGTGGGAGGTCCTTCTATATATGTGTTGTTTTTATTGGTTATTGAATAAAACTACTTTGGCCTATAGCAGGGCAGAATATAGCCAGGCTGGAAGAGATATATAGAGAGAGTAGGCAGAATCAGAGAGATGCCATGTAACTGCCAAAGGGGACAGACGTCCAGAATCTTTCTGGTAAGTCACAGCCTTGTAGCAGTACACAGATTAATAGAAATGGGTTAATTTAAGATGTAAGAGCTAGCTATGAATATGCATAAGCCATTGGCCAGATGGTGCTGTGATTAATATAGTTTCTGTGTGATTATTTGGGTCTGGGCAGTCAGGAAACAAATGAGCAGCCTCTGCTTACACACACACACATATACACACATGGGCACATACATAGTTTCCAATTCTTGAACAAAATGTTGAATTAGGTCAGAGAATTCATTTTCTGAGGGGTAAAGGTAAGAACATTTATTTAGAAGGATTCATAGATGGAAAATTAGTTTTTGTTTTGATCCTTGTAAACAATATTACTAGTTCTATATAAAATACTTGAACATGTGAGTAAAAAGGATGTCTTACCACAGATTTTGGTCTATTTCATATGTGACAGTTCCATGTCCCTATAAGGAATATATTTTTTAAATTTCCATCTTGCCAGCGTCAATATTCAAATCTCTGACAGTCAGTTCACACTATACACTCAGGAAGATCGATATATTTTAATCCATTATAATATAAACTGCTATTATTTGGAGAAAGATTGTTTGTGCAAATCACTTAAACTAGGGTTTTCCTATCTTTGCATATGTGCTGACCCAACTTCATTGTTTAGGGTCTTTCAGCTTTCTCTACTGACTCCTATTCCTTCTACTTAGTTTTGTCAGTTTTTTTGCAAAGTCTGACCTAACCTAGTGGCTTCCTCTGCCGAGGTCACTCTTTTGGTTCCTTGTTGGTTTGGATTACTAATTATACTCTCATTCATATGTCTAACATTTCAACTGGATTTAGGTAGGTAACTATTAAAGATGTTGAGGAAGATAATCATTTACCCAGAACCCCCAGCCTTACTGCTTCTAACTGGGAGCTCCTTGTTAAGTTTCCATATCTATTAGCCTTTGTCCTTTTCTCCTTTAGAAAAACATCAATGTTAAGTCCCTTTCTAGGACTTACGACTCTGGAAGCCATGCGCAGAACCAGGCCTGGATTCTTACCTGTGGAAGAGGCTTGAATCCAATCAGAAAGCGGCTGGCTGTCCCCATAATCTTTGTGCCACTATTGTACTTGTGAGCATATTTTGCACTGCTCATTGGTATCATGCTGTGTAGGGCTGATTTCAGGAATGCCACTGGTACCTTTTCTCTCTGAGGAAAGGCCTGAATATCACTTTCTATCACTATGAAAGTTAGTCAGCAGTGAGAAAGTTTTAGATAATTGCCAACTTTATTTCTCTATGTCCTACAACTAAAGCACATTGTGTTTTCAGAATATGGTTCTACCATCTGATTCTGATGCCAACAGCAATGGCAATAAGTATGTTGTTTTCAGGGTATTTTGGGGGTCTCTCCGACCAATACCTCAAAGGGAAGTATTACATGCCTGGTGCTGAGAGATTTTCATTAATAACATATCTTTTAGGGGAATCATTTTCTACCCATGCAGGGTATTGGTGTTTGAACTCTGTCTCTAATTTTAATTATATTTTCAATTATCTTACAAAGTAGTGGCTTTCCATAGGGATTTTTCATATAATCTTAGTTTTGATTAACCAACCCCATCCCCTTCTGTTAACTGTGGGGGGGAACTATCTGTTCTAATCATTTTATATATCTATTGACTGTCTACAAGATGCCATGCTCTTCCCTAGGCACTAGAGGTACAGTAGCTCATAGGACAGCATTTGTTCACTCTTTCAAGGAGCATACATTCTAGTAGATACCCAAAGTCAACAACTAAGCAATCAGGGTATTTAGACCATGATAAGTTGGGCTCATGATTGAGAAGAATTTCAAATAGGGCAACAGAGAGATGGTATCATCAGGATATTGGCAAAGATTTTCAGAAAGGATGGCCAGAAAGCCTCTCAGGTGGTAGCATTTGTGCTCAGATCTATTATATACAAAATATATAAAATATAATATATATATATATATATAATGTATTATATACAGAAGTTCTGTATGCAGAAAAAGACAGTTGCTCCTCATGTGCTCAGCGTCTTACAAGAGCTAAAGTAGAGCTTTAGCTAAAGTAGAGTCTGTAGAGGAAATGTGGCAACAGAAATGAAAGATGAGTTTTGAGGTAGACACTCATGGCTCAGAATATGAAAGGATAGTGGCCTTTGGTTTTACTCTTTTTGGGGATACATAAAGCACACAGCTATTAATTGTTAAATTATATGAACAAATATATTTTCTTCTTAAAATACAAATGGTTCTGATTTCTTCCCCTCTTTACAAATGCTTGCTACTATAATTCCTTTAATTAACCATTCTGATAGGCATACGTCGAAATATTGGGGGGATTTTTAAATATATTATTTATACAGCATTCCCTCACCTAAAGTACTTGGTGTATTGTGTTCTCATAGATATTTATCATTATGTCATATACGCATATATATACATATATACATGCATGTATATGTAAACACGCACACACACACACACACACACACACACACACACACACACATACACATCTAGCACCTGGCTTCAGTAAAATGCCAGCACACCCTAGAAGTCTTTCTCATCTCTTACCAGGTGTGATTAGACTTTGGTGCTTGCCTTTCATTCTCCATACAGAACTTCTCTCCCAGGTTCTATGTGATTGCCATCAGCTGACCTCAGCTCAAATGCTATCTCCTGAGAAACCTTCAGGCCACCCTAGATAATGTTGTCCCCTACTGCGATGATGCCTTATGTCCCTATATATTAGTTTTGTTTATTTTTGAACAAAATGTAAGTGAGCACAGCATGCATTCTTTTTGGTTAAGAAGAAGTGTGACGATTTCATAATTTGTCTTACCGTCGATAGATTTTGCATTGTGTCCAATCTCAGGCTATTGTGAATAAGGCTGTTATAAATATCCTGGCACATGCCTTTGATAGATATGTGTACTCAGTTTGAGCATATCAATTTATTTAACAGATGTCACAAAACAGTTTTTTAAAGTGATGGTATCGACTTATACTCTTCCTAAAAATGAAAAAAGGTTCTGATTTCTTACTTTCCTTACAAACACTGTCAATTATCAATATTTTTAACTTCAGCCATTCTAACAGGCATATATGGGTTTAATTTTTATTGTGGAGATATTTAGGGAGTGAGAAAGTTTTTTAAATGTATTTTTAACACATTCCTATATCTTAAGTATTGGATATATTGTCTTCTCAAATTTCACCATTATGTTATTGATTATGCAGCTTGATTTCAAATTTTTAGATTTCAGGATTCCTGGCTTATGTTCCTTAATTCCAATACTACATTATTTCCCCTTTGTAATACTCCCAGCAACAAAATAAGAACTCAAACGTGTGAACATGACATCATATGTCTATTATCTTTTGAAAATGCAATGTTTCATCTTTTCTAGGATAGAAAGGAAAATAGAAAACAGGACTTAGAACTTGAAAGAGAAAATTTGAATGAGCCTCCAGTTTAATGCAGTTTCCATACTTGAAGCCAAAAGGCTGTGTAGTCAATACACAAAGGGAGTTGCCGGGGAGTGGGGACTATTCGTTTCATTACATGCTCATTACACCACTGCATAAGGGTGTCTAGGATTTTTGCCCTCATGATGAAATTAAGAGTGTTATCCTTCATTTCCTGTTTTGGAAAATAGCTTGACTTAAGAAAAAAAGGTTAATTGCATATTGTTTTTGTGAATTGACTTGATAATTTTTCATATCATAATTAAGCTAATTAGAATTCTATTATTTTCCGACAGCTTTAATGAGGTCTTCTACTTGGCAAGGAACCTGTGAGACCAAAAACCGTCGCCATTTGTTAAAAGATGGAGAAACCCTGATGACAAGCGGATCTTTAGTTGCATTTCAGTTAACACGATTTATTCGTTAAGCTAATTATATGTTGTTGCCTCGAGTTTGTCAAACTTCTAAGGTTGTCCACTTTTCTTCTATGTCCCTGTTGCTCTCTCCACGGCCGCCTCCGTCCCCTCCTTAGAGAATTCGCGGTGTCTGAGTTAAAGTAGGTGGAAACAGTCTCCGATTCCAGCCGCGGCTCCCCAGCTTGGCTGGAATGCTCATCTGGTTGTGATAGAGGACGCCTTTCGACCAGCAGTTCTTAAAATAGCTCCTTGGTTAGTAAAGCAAGAAAAGTAGACATTTGGACAGCTGTTTGCTCTCTGGATGCTTCTGGCAACTTGCTTTTGGGGGCGCTGTTGCTCCAGTTTGGGAGCTCTAGCTGGACTCTCGTGAATGATGGCTCTCTCTTGCGCAATCTTGTATCTGTACCCCCTGTCAAGTAATCATTATAAATGTTTCATGTAGGAGCAAACTGGCTGTAAGCAAAGGTCTGCCTTTCAGAAGAAGCATGGGCCAGAGGGGTGGGGACCACTGTGTCCTGTCCCTGGTAACATTTTCCCCTTTGACAGTGTAATTAAGTGCTAATTAACTAAATGAGTGTAAATGTTGAAGGTTGAGATAAATATCCACATCTTCTTAATCTATTTTCCTCTCCAAGATTTGATAAAGGAAATCTGGATTTAATGGAGGATATTTGTCAATTATTTTTTTTAAGACCGCAAATCTGTTTAGAAGGAACTCAGCTATACCAGTTTTAATTTCTACAGGAAAAGTTAGCAGCATATAAATATAGGAGTGGTACAATAAAACGCGGATGTGATATTGCAATAATTATGGTAAGGAGGCTTAGTGAAACTACCTTTTGGAAACATCTGGTTTCTGTTTTTTTCCATATCCTGCAGATGTTGCTGAACTGATGAAAAATACTGACAGAATACATTAGCCCATGAAGTCACTTCAATGAATAAAGCAAAGACTAGCCTCTTAACTTTCTAAAAAACCTAGTTAGGAAAGAACTCTGCTTTCAGAGGTGGCAGCGATTAAGCCAATAATTGAGAGGGGCCCAGGGCCTTCTAAAAGTGTCAATAGTGATCTGTTCTTGCCAACGCGGGGAAGAGATGCTTCGTGGAGGAGCAGCCCGGGTAATAAATGGGCATCTTTGTCATCCAGGCATTTCCCCGTTACTTTCCATGCTGAATGCTGAGAAATGGGGCCCAGTCACAGCAATGGGAAGTCCACTTCTGTGCTTGGCGGTGGAACAGAAAGGCTACTGAGTCTCACTACGGCTACCCTGCCTGTCTTGTTAGCCTCTGGGCTGAACTGAGACCCAGAATCAGATAGACAGATCTTGGTTGAATCAAGAATCTTGCAAAGAGGGTGCCTTTTGGCCCAGGAGTGTTAACACCCTTCCCAGGCAGGAAGTGGCAGGGTAGGCACAAGAATGCTGGCTCTCCTCGAAAGCAAGAAAGGAGCATGGGAAACTAGAACGCATTTAATGGGGTTTAGCTGCATGTGAGATTAAAACCCAGAAATACATGCAAAAGAAATATTTTGGCCTCTGCCCTGTTTGGCAGGAGGATTGGGAGCCTGAAATAGTCCTCCGGCTGCCTGGGAACTCCGAATCGCTCCTGTTAGTGACATCACCACTTCGGGTCACAACATTCAGAAGACCTCAATTAAAATACACGACAAGTGTTTTTCTAGTGACAGAAAGGTCTGTCTTTTCTGGCAGACAAGAAGGACATGCTCATACAAATGCTCCCGTAATAAAAGGAGCACGACAACCACAGAAACAGCGCTTTTCTGGTTCTCCTCTGAGATGCTGACCTTTGATGGCTCATAACTAGAAGTATCATCAGTTTTCGTTCTGTGGTAAAAGGACAAATCTGTGCCATGCCTCAGAAAAGACTTTTTATTGTCTATTCTGTGAAGCCTGGAGGTCCCTGGAGAGGGAGTTCCTCCTGGCCAAGCAATCCCTCCACTTTAACCCCGAGTGTGTGAGGATGCCACCAGCCCTTTTTCCTGCTCCACCATTTGGCCCGGCCTTCATTCTGGCATATTGCTTATGGCGTTGTATATGTCTCCTCATCTTTTCTCCCCCAACCCTTCTTTTCTTTGCACCTGGCTAGCTTCTGATGGTGATTGATCAGCTGTATTTCCCAGTGCCAGATTGTCGGGTTAAACTCAACATGACCAGTTCTCGCTCCTTTGGAAGAATTTTGGCGCTAATGTAGTGCATTATTTAAAGGATATTTAGCCTCACTGGCAACGCCATCATAATAACTTTTAACGTTTATGTCTCTTTGAGTATGGGCGACATAGCTCCCCAGTTTTTTTCTTTACTAGTCATTTCTCCTCTGCCTTCAACTACGAGCAAATGTCGAATCTGCTGATCCTCCTAGTGATAATGGTATGGGTGACTACCAAAGGAGGATGCTGAGGTTTCAGGTGAAGAAACTGATGCTCACAGAAACTAAAGCAATTTATTCAAGATCAAACAGTCAGGGGAACTAGAGTTCAACTTGTTTTAGAATCTTCGCTCAGGACTTTTTAGCAAACAAGCCCTTGCCACCATTATAACATTGTAACAAAGATAAGCCATACAATGGAGATGTCCCTGGAAGGTTCTGCAGATGTGCCAAGAATGGAAAAATGAGGTATGCGAGGGGGGCAGATCTAGACAAAACTGGGGAGATTAAGTTTAGAGCCGTCTTCCCCCTAAAAGGTGTTTTGTAAAATGTCAGTAGGTAT
This sequence comes from Myodes glareolus, assembly GCF_982192425.1. NCBI lineage: Eukaryota > Metazoa > Chordata > Mammalia > Rodentia > Cricetidae > Myodes > Myodes glareolus. The sequence continues at coordinate 86,940,610 of NC_142033.1, forward strand.
TTTGTTAGGAAATGGGTGGCAAAGCTGCATAGACTTGATAAATATTTAAATATAGCTATACATTTTGATTAAAGTATTACCAGGCATTTGTCACACCTCGTCAGTTCCTAAGATAGAAATCAGATATTCTGTAAGCATTTCTCAAACTTTAGACACGGCCAGTTCTTTTTCAGCCCGGGCCTTGCTCATGTTAGACAAGTGTCCTACCACAGAGGGGCTCCTGAGCAAAAGCATTTTGTGAGAACATAGTATTCCGAATGCCTAAGAGGGACGGTAGGCTGCAGAGGAGACAGCCGAGAACTGTTCAGATTCCAGGGGAAGATCTAGAAGTCATGTTTAGTCTACCCTGTGCTTATTGAATCTGTGAATTGGATCATGCAATCCGGTAGTAGGTAAAATGATATTTTGGATTTCTATATGCAAGATGAGATGGAGCAAGGTGACAGAGAGTGGTGTGGGAGGATGGTGGAGGTTGGCTCTTATCTCCAACCAGCTATCCAGAGCTGTGTGACATTGGTCAAGTCACCATATCGTCTGTGTTTTCATTCCTTTAACTGCAGAACAAATAGAATGTATTAGATTCTTTCATATAGATTGAAATTTAAATATTCTGTAAATCAAAACTTTAAGTTACAGACAGACAAATTGGATGTTGAATGTAGAGAGGGCTTTCTCTGAGAATTGATTTATTTGGCATAGAATGTGCTGTTAGTTAAATACCACCAGAGACGAAGGTGGGAAACCCACAAGAACTATAATGGGCTTGCCTTGTGAATCCCTGCATGACAAGGGGCATTTCGTATTACTTGCTACACAGTGGCTAATTAATTCAAGGAGGAAACAGCCATTTCTTGGAAAGTCCCCTGGCAAACTATACACCAATTTTGCCCACCTCAATTTGTTTCTGAGAATTGTAACTATTAAGCTGAAAAGTGAATTAGCCAGCCAACAGGACGCTTCTAAAGAATCTGGACCCTTTGCAAAACCTGACAAACGTCTACTCAGTTGATCCTACTGTCTGATGGAAAATTGCAGTTTCTCGCCCCCAGGTATGTCTGCATTCCTATGAGAATGAAATGTAATGGGTGAGAACTGTCATCCACAAGAGACTGCAGAAAGTGCAGGCCTGTCTCACCCTGAAATTGTAAATCTATCCTCCGGCAAAGCTCGGCTTTTCCGTCCTGTCTTTAATGTGTTCGGTGGTTAAAGAAATGTGTGCTGATGCAAAAATGGTCAATGCCAGGCTCTTACAAACTCTGCTTATTCACCAAGAAGCTATGGGACCCTGACTTCTTGCTCCGTGGGACCCAGCTTCTCCCTAGCCACACATGGCTACCCCTTCACCCTGAGATTTTCTCACTCCTTATGGCTTATCCCTCTTGAAGGACAGAAGCCAATCCTACTTCTTTCGATTTTTACTTAATTTTTATTTTATGTATATGACTGTTTTTCCAACGTATATTCCAGTGCACCAAGGGTGTGTCTGGAGCCCATGGGGGGCAGAAGAGGTTGTTGGAGCCTCTGGCAGTAGAGTTATAGATGATTGAGAGCCAATATATAGGGGATGGGAATTGAACCCCGGTCTCTGGAAGAGCAGCCCATGTTCTTAGCTACTGAGCCATTTTTTCATATCCCAAATCCTACTTATTGTTCTCTCAGGCTTTCTAACTGTTGTGAAGATGTTTTATAAAAACTGATGAAGTGAATGATAATTGATAAACAAAACCACAACACAATGCAGTGCAATACAACACAAGCCTCTTCTAGGTTAAGCCAGGCCAACTGCTACTTTTCTTGTCTGTCGCTTCTTTTTCAGCTACCTCAAAGTTCTGAGTGTCAATTGGCTGAGGAGGAGTCACCTTGCCTCAGTTTCTCTCTTTGTTTTGGTTTCTTGAGATACATCTGTCACTGTAAACCTTGCCCTTTGAGACCATTCTTGGAAATCACATACAAAAACATTAAATAGATCTGGATGTGGTGGCATACACCTATAGCCCCGGAGCTCAGGAAGTTTGGGGAAAGGATTGTTGTGAGTTTAAGGCCAGTGTGAACTACACAGTGAAAACACGTTCTTAAAAACAAACAAAAAGAAACATCAGAGAGAGAGAGAGAGAGAGAGAGAGAGAGAGAGAGAGAGAGAGAGAGAGAGATATTCTGTTCTGACAGTCAGGGTCCTCTGATATGACCTTTGCTTCTTCCGCTGTCTCCTACACTATTACTCTAACCTCATGAACCACTAAAATACCTGGCCTTGTCTTAGTAGATTCATGGAAAAGGTGATTTATCAGAGGAAAAAGCAACTGGAAGTTTCATAATCTTACTATTATAAAAGAATAGATGGGAAGATGATGGCCTATGAACCAAAGTATTATACAATTGTTTTGTTGCAGAAATGAAGTTTTATGGAAATATAGTCACCCCTGTTTATATATTCTCTCCCTTTGAGTGACAGTGGCCAGTTGAAGCAATATGACCGACAGTGTCCAGTCCTTGACATAGAAGGCCTGGCCCTATAAGAATCATTTATTGATCAATGTCTTAGAAAATGCCACTGTGAGAGAATGTCCTCACTATAAAAGATAAAAACAAAAACAAAAACAAAAACAAAAAAAAACCAAGCAGACAGAAGTAACAACTACTGACCTGTTTCTGTCATTATGGAAATTCCCACTGGGACAATAGTTACTCTCTCCCAAAATATAATGGATTTTGGTCTCACAACTTCCTGTTGAATGCAAACTTGTTAACCCCAGACTCCTCCTGTTTTCTCATTGGATCTTCCTCTCCGGCTAAGGTCCTAACTCTGCTCACACCAGTGTTCAGCTCTTCCCACTGTTCACACAAGCAGCCTAAGGGAAGGCCTGGAATTTGAGCCTGTCGACCTGGTATCTTCCTCAGGGGTGGGGGTGAGTAGAAGGAAGAGGGGGCTGCAGGAAATCCTATAATATATGGTTGTTTCATAGCAAACCAGCTGTCTACAGCTGCATCAGCTCATCCCTGAGTGGAGGCTTGCCACTGAAACAATTCCTGTTTTTCTCAATTATGACATTTTCTTCTGAGTCCAGAACACTCCTTGACATTCCTTTGTTCTGCTCTATTTTGCTTTAAACAGATCCTTTCTCTGCTCCGCTAGCTGTCTTGCGAGTCACTCTAGTGCCAGGCTGGATCACACTAGATCACACAGATCCACCTGCCTCTGCCTGCTGAGTGCTGAGATTAAAGCTATGTGGTACCACTGCCCAGCTTGCAGTTTAACAGAAAGAAATCCCCCATCGATTCACACCAGTCTCCGCAAGTTTCTCTCTAAGCTTTTCTGACAGGGAACACTGATCTTAGCACTTCTGCCTCCTGTTCCGGAGTCATAATCTCTTTAGGACATTTTCTCTTTTATTTGACCATTTACCGTGCATTTACTAGTAGAATTGAAGTCACTCTCAAGAGGGTCAGTCCCAATTCACAGCACTCTGAAAGCAAAAACCAAATGACCAGGGTATGGACTAGCTGATGTGTATCTTTTCGTCTTTGGGATGTTTGAACCTATGAATTGTTTGGCAATAGAAAGGAGGCCTCACTTTTAAGTAAAATTAGGGGTAATGATTTATGATTGTGTTTTCTTTAAAACACAATCATATTTCCTTTTGTGTTATCAGAGAATACACAGGGTGTTGTTAAGTAGAAACACTAATATGTTCTTAAGTGGTAGTAAGTTATTTTGAATAGGAGAACAAAACAAACAGGGAGGAAGAGAGGAAAAGAAACCTATGGGATGATCCTGAGAAGGTAGATTTTTTTGGTATATGAAATGTTCCCCAAAGTTGAATAAGTATCAAATGAAACAGTAAAGATGGGGGACCTTGAAAAGTAGTTTATGCCCTCCAGGTGAGCCTGCTTATTTAACTACCTGGTGATTTTTGTTTTGTCTTTTCATTTACTCCCTTGCGAAAGCTAGTGTTCCTTTACAGTAATACCTGAATTTCTCCTCTTTCTCTATCCTTATCTCTATTCCTTATGGAATGCCTCCAAATGGAAGGAACTGAGCAAAATAGGAAGATTGGGTCAACAACAGTCCAATGGACCTCTTAAGCAGGGACTGAATCTGCACCCTAACTGACCCAAATCATATAAGACAACATGATACACCCAAACAGAGTTCCCCCAATGCCAAATTGGCCTCTGGTCTTGTATTGCTACAATCATGTTGTTAATTAATTTTAGTCACCTTCACAGATCACCTCTATAAGAGGAAGAGGCCCATAGGGAAGACTGAAACAGAAGAAAAGGGAAATTCAGAACTATAGCAAAGATAATTGACTTTCTCAAAGAAGTAAATTAAAAGACAAAGCACAAATGATCAGGTCAGTTAATATCCGGATTGTTGAGGACTTGATGGAGCATATGAAGGGCAAATTTGGGGATGGCAGGACAGCTCAGCAGGTAAAGGTGCTTGCTGCCAAGCCCGATGACCTGGGTTCGATCATCGTAACTCACCTTGTAGAATGAGAGAACTGATTCTCTGATCTCTACATATGGTGCCACGGAGCATGCACAACCCCCTCCACCCTGTTAAATAAATAAATGCGCAAGTAAATGTAAATTTAAATGTTTTTTTAAAGGAACAAGTTTAAGAAGTGGTTTTGTTTGAATTGTCACTCAAAGGAAATATCTGGCTAGGCTTTATGCCTGCGTATCAATTTATCCTGTGATGGATAGCTTTGCTTGCTTCTATTGTACATATAAAGCAAGGAGGCAATTCTAATTTGCTCAGCAGTATGTAGCACAATTCTTTTCAGAAAAGTCAGCAATGGTAGAGAAATAGCTTTTGAATACTGTTTTTGTGTTATTGTAGATTTTTGAAAAGCGATAAGGAGATTCTTTGTAGAGAAAACACCAGCCCAGGAAGCGAGCTCCGGCTTGGTCCTGTTTTGTTTTGAAAGTGGCTTTCAGTTCAGCATGACTTGCAAGATAACCAGGCAAATGATTCATCAGGCTTGTAACTCAGCAGGTGCATTGCTGTGCACCCAGCCAAGAAACCTTCCACACTTCACTTCCAGCTGTGATTGTCTCTGTGTGGCAAGCCTAAGAGATGAAGGCTAGGCACTCAGTCCGCCTCTTCCTAGTACAGCTTACATCCTCCCACTCAGTTCTGCTCAAGACATCTTTATTAAGTATTCATTCTTGTATAATAAATGATCTTGGATGCTGGTGAGAGTGCAGGTAGGTGAAGAAAAGGGTAAATGAATAAAGGAAAGGTTCTTCCTGACTGAAGGAACTTAGTATGATTAGAAAATTTCGTTTTGGATAATGAGAAAAAAAACAAAAACAAAAAATTTCCACTAAAAGACATATCTAAAATCTAAAATCATACATAACATATAACAATAAATTAAAAGAATTAAAAATCTCTCTGAATTGAAATAGTATTCAATGATTATGTAGACATGAGTGTATGTATAAAACTGACATGCACATTCACAAATTACAAAACTATATACTCAAATGTCAATTCTAGCTATCTCTGAATATGGAATTATTGGTAAACTTTTTATTTATAAAATTTTGCTTCTTATCTCTCTTGTAATGAACAAAGTTTACTCTTAACAATAGGAAAAGCAATATTTCAAAGTCTTCAGGGAAAGGAACGTGGGTACAAGTGGTGTCTGTAGACATAACTCTCTACAGGAGAGAGACTTGACCCACACAAAGAGATTGTTCATATTTTCAAGGTCTAAACCCACACATATATCTCTCTTGGATATTGTGCAATGCTTCCTGTTAACTTGTCTTTCCATGGCTTGAACAAATTGCAAAGGAATGCATTTTTTCCTTTTATTGATTTGTTTCCTAATGGCGCTACCAGTTAGTGAATCTAAGTACTCCTGGTAACAACTTTGGCATACCAGGCAGGAAACAGATTTGTCTCAGTTTGCTGTAGTTAAAAACAAGATAATCCTAAAATTTGGGGAGCTTTTCCATGATCCTCTTACCCTTGGGCGTTACTTCCTATCAACCCTTACAGACAGCTGCCTATCAACCTCACTGACAAAGGGGCTTTTTGGATCTTGAACTGGCATTACTTGTAAAAAAATACTTCACTCACTCACTTATGTGATTTGGACAGTGTTTGATAACAAAACTCATGGTCTGAACTGTGACTTATTTTGTGCTCTTCATGAAAATTTGTGAAGAAGATGTATTGGGAACACCAGCCGTGTGAGGACTGCATCGAACCATTTGCTGAGTTGTTGTATACTTAGGTAACACTGAAGTTTAGATTTTGTTAGCACAGTGCCGACTTGCTTCATCTTTTTTTTTTTTTTGAATAGCCTGTATTTTGATTTTTGATTTTGACTTCATCTTTATTTTCATGGTTGGGACTTGGGATATGAAAACCATTTGGATTCATCTCGAGTCACATTGAAATATCAGCTAAAATGAGGTAAATGCTCTCTACTCTACTGTCTCAAGTGTCAATATTGTTTGGGTAATATATTTATTGTATAGTAATGATGAAGATTCTTAGAAAACTTGTCTTCCTATATTTGAACTTGAGTACATTTTGAGAAATCTTCATTACATCTTGTGTACACATGAGAGATGGTTTATGAAATATATTTATTAGATATAAATATATCATGTTATAAACATGAACATTTAACCAACCCAAATACACTGTGCAATCTCAGTGGATCCTTGGGAGACAAATCTACTTACTATCTAAGAGTGTACCAAGAATTAATGAAACCATGTTTATGTGTGCCATTTTGTGTATTTATCTCTGTTTATGATGATTAGCCAAAGGTTGAAACTTTGATTGCTAAAGCAATAAACTGGCTAGAAACTTATTCATATGAGTTTCCTTTGGGCACCAAAACCAAGAAATAAATATTGTCCCTGATTCAATCTGAGATTTTTCTAGAAGTGTTCTAACAGAGTCATCAAGATGCCTGGCTTCATTGTGGGTAATGGCCTCATGGAAAATGATATCAGATAATACAATATTTCTGGAAGGTAAGGATAAGGGTTGGTTTCTCTGTACATTAAGTTATTCAACAATGCTTGGTGTTGGAACTTCCCAAAATATGTAAGAAGACGAATCTGGCCCTTTGGTGATGCTCAACTTGGCCCTAGGGTCTCACCGAGACCTGAATATCTTAGGCGCATGAGTCATTCTGTCAAACTTGGATCACCGTAGCTACTCCACTTGTTAATCCACACTAATTATCTCAGAATTGAACTTCATGTAACATCTAGTTAATCCAAGACAAGCTAAGCCAAAGGAACACCAGACACCCACTCTAGCATTCATTAAATGCAATAAAATTATTCTAAATGGTGGGAACACACTTGCACAACCCCTTCCAGACATAAATTCACAGTCCAAACCAGTGCTGGTCTAGAACCACAGCCAAAGTCAAAATCAAATCTGAAGTGTGAGCCAAAACCAAAATAAAAGTAATTTCCAGGGCCAAAGGCAGTCTCAGTGGTAGATCCAGAATATTACAGAAATAGAAAAGAAAGACAACTATGAACCACAAAAGAAGTTTCAAAGTCAAGGCAACTTCCTAAGAGCTGGGTTAGGAATGTCAGAGACAGAAGGAAGCCCCAAATAAGGGGCAACCCCCCAGGATAGTATACAATGTTGTAGACAGTTATTTATTCTCAAGGGAGTTCTGAGGATATAACTTGATACCCTTAATAACCAGCCTAATAGAGGAAAATGATACCTCAATCATATGATAACCTAGTGTTTCCAGATCATTGCAAATGATCTCACTGAAAGAAGAGAGATGATGAGAAAGAGAGAGAGAGAGAGAGAGAGAGAGAGAGAGAGAGAGAGAATGAATCCCACAACAATTGAATTTCTGATGCACACATTACAGTGGGAAAACATAGGCAAAACACACACACACACACACACACACACACACACACACACACACACACACACCTTGTCTTCATCAAAAATTTCAATGGTCAAATAATAAACTCATATAAGTCAGATCTAGGCAAAATTTTCAAACAAATACTTTCAAGGATCAATTATATTTGAAGGAATGAATGGGAATATGTGTAAATATCTGGATGAAATAAGGCAGTCAATATAGGGTATGAAAATGGGCTTAGAAATGCTGAAGAAAACACAATCTGACATGCCAAAGTTTAAAAGTTTAATGACTCAAATAAAAGGACAAAGGAAAGCCTTACTGAATACCTGGAAAGTCATAAATCAGGGGTTAAAGTCAAGGTAGAATTTACACATGTAGTTAAGAAAACTGACAACATTTTAGGATAAATATTTTTTATTTTTCATTATATGTGTAAAATTGAAAACTCTTTGTGATACTGTTAAAACATCAAATACATAAATTATTCTTATAGAACTCCTTACTAAAAGCATGTAAAATATTTTCAATGCAATCATAGCAGGAAAGTTTCCAAGTCTAAGGGAAAAAGCAGGTCCTTCCAAGGACATATAGAATATATAGGCAGGACTAGAAAAGTCAATTCGCACATCATTTTATGGTCAGAATACTAAATATACTGAAGAAAGTGTAAGAAAGTTTCTAGAGAGAAATATTAAGTCACATATATAGGCAGGCCCATAAAATATCATCTAACAACTTAAAAGAAAATTTAAATACAAGAAGGGCTTGCAATGATGTATTTTAATTTCTGAAAGAGTGTAACTATGAATCTAGAATAATATACCCAACAAAATTATTTGCTGTAATTGAGGAAACAAGAAAAACATTCCATGATAAAATCAGACTGTAAGAATTTAGGACAATAATCATTATACTACCTTTACAGATGATAATGGAAAAAAATTTGAAATATAATAGATTATATAATTTTAATATTATATTAATAGATTGTAAATAAAATATTACAGATGGTAGACATCAGGTAGGCATATGAAAATTAAGAAAAGACCATATAGAGTAAAGTCAACAAAATGATGGGAAGCAAAAACAAACATCTCTGTAACACTGAGATTTAATGTTATCAACTCCCCAACTAAAAGACATATTGAAGTATTGGATGGAAAAACATAATCTATGGCCTGGTAACATGGATCAGTAGGGAGAGCACTTGTTGCCAAGCTTGATGACCTGAGTTTTATTATCAGGACCCACAGTGTGAAAAGGGAGAATCAATTTCCACAGCTGTGTTCTACCCTTCACTTGCACACAAGTATGTATGTAAACACATAAATAAATAGCAATTTTTAAGAAGGACCATGTATAAACAGATGAATAATCACACAGAAACTATATCAATTAAATATTGTTTGACCAATAGCTTTGATGTATTCCTAGCTAGCTCTTACATCTTAAATTAACCCATTTGTATTAACCTATGTGTCACCATGAGGCTGTAACTTACCAGTAAGGTTATGGTGTCCTCCTCTTTTGAAAGCTACATGGCATCTGCTTGACTCTATTGTCTCTCTAATCTCTTCAAGCCTGAGTATATTCTGCCTTGTCATAGGCCAAAGTAGCTTTATTCATTAACCAATGAAAGGAACACATATACAGACCATCCCACATGATCCCCCTTTTCTTTCATTGTTTGAAACTTCCAAAGTTCTAGAATTGACAGAGACATCTTGCTGCTTGGACTGTCATACAAAGTTCTTCTGTAACATTGGGGCATCCATCTTCAGATACAGGCACATAGTATCTGGCAAACTTTTCCACGAAGCAAGAAATTTGAAAATCTATTCTGCCTTGTAATGGCAAATTTCATCAATTGCTTTCTTCTTTGTCCTGAAGAAGGTCTGGTAGACTCTTTCAGCAGGAATGCTGAAAGATTGTTTCACCTTCTTTAGGCAAGTTCAGCAGTCATATTTTAATGTGGATACTGCATATCCAGTTTATATAGCATACCATCAAACAGTTCAGGCAAGAGCAGTTTCTTACCCAAATGGCTACCTTGTCACATTGAAGGCAAATTCCATAACGAGTTTCTTCTATGCTCATCAACCTCTCTGAAGTAATTGGTGCTACCAGAAGCTAACATATCTCATTGTCAAGAAAAATCTAAGTTCTTAAAATCTTTTAAATGCCATATTCTGTAGGTCTTTAAAATGCTGAAGATTATCTAACTGAAATATATCTCTGTGTATCTCGAAAACATAACTAATGTCATTAAAAGTTTGATTATTACAGATGGCTGTCTATTAATCTGTATTTCTTAATTATACAATACATTTTTAAATGAGCCGTACAAACACAACACCTTAAACAAGGGAAGAAATACATATACAGTGTAACAAAATCGACTTTAAATTTGTATCAATAGACCAAGATCCATACCAATGCAAAGTATTCATCTCTATACAATATCCCCATTTAAATAAAAGCAAACATTTATAAACAGTCATCTTAGGAATTAGGGCATTGTTTTCTCCAAACTGCTTTATGTTGTGTGTTGGGCAAAGTATTTTAGGGTTCACAGAGACCTTTCAGGGAATCTTGTTCCATCAAACCACATTAGCCTGGAAGGAATCCATAGTTTCTCATCTTCTGTGGAAACAATAGCAGAACCTCGTTTTCAAATCAACATATCCTTAGACTCAAAATTTGAAGTCAAGATACCTTTAAAATACATATGTTAATTTAGTTCAGCAGCCACAGAATCAAATGTCTCTCTGTAGCCAAGATATTGAAAGAAGACACAATAATATACATAATCCAGACTCTTTGTATGTTTTCCATCTTTACATGATCTTTTATTACTCTATTGCTTTTTAGTATTTATTTTATTATCTTTACTCCTTTAATCTATGACTGTCTGTACTCTTTCTTCTCTCTCCTTAAGCCCATATATATTTATCTAACACTGTGATCCATTCAGAGGTCTTTTTCATCTGAATTTGTCTTATTGTGTATCTGTAATCATTTTTCTGAACAGGATCACCCTTTCCACCCCTCCCCAAAATGCTAAGTGATTGTTGCTAGGACCAACTCTGAGGCCCTGCTTGATGGCTCCACCGCATCCAACATAGCAGAGGTATGTATACTGACTCTGTTAGCCATGTTCACCATCCCAGCTCTATTGATGCACCCAGTCCATGTCATCATTAAGCAACTAGTAACAAACTGCTCACAAACCCCATTTAAGTGCAAAACCTCCTGAAAGAGCCAGAGTTCATGCTGCCAGCGTGAACCAAGAAGTTGTCTCTTAAAGAAGTCATGCAGTTTCCCTTATTAATGCTGAATCAAGAAGTCCTCTCTTAAAAGAGCTGAGCCTCTGCTCATCACCAGCATCAGAGCCTATCTGAGAAAAAGCCTTCTCTTAGACTTTATGTAGCTGTATGTTGCTGAATGTTGGGTGCCATTTTGTAAACGGTGACCACTTGTTTGTTTCCTGGCAACCCAAACCACAATAATCATACAGAAACTACATTAATTACAATACTGTTTGGCCAATAGTTTAGTTGTATTCCTAGTTAGTTCTTACATCTTAAATTAAGCCATTTCTATTAATCTGTGTTTTGCCACGAGGCTGTGGCTTACCAGTAAGGTTATGGGATCCTTCTCCTTTGGCAGCTACATGCCATCTGATTGACTCTGCCCACTCTCTCTATCTCTTCCAATTTGACTATATTCTGCCCTCTCATAGATCAAAGCAGCTTTATTCATTAACCAATAAAAACAACACATAAAAGAAGGACCTCTCACATCAACCTCAAGCAGTAAAGTACTTCTGTATAAGCCTGCTGATCTAAGTTTTACTGAGGCCTGAAATGCACATAAAGTTTGAAAGAAAAAAATCTCTAAGAAATTGTTCTCTGACCTTCATCTGCATACTCTGGCAAACCCTAACAACCACCACCACCACACACTGCATGTGCCTAAAGCATGCATACATGCATGAAATGAATTAATTATAAAAGTAAAATCCATAAACTTTCTATCTCGAAGAATCATATCTTTTCATAAAAGATAGGCCTTAGCTTATGGTGAAAGTGTGAACACTGTATTCCAAGCAAATAGAAGTAGAAAACGAGTCTACTTGACAAAATATATTTCAAACAAAAGTCAATCTAAAGAGATAAAGAAGGCCATTCATTTTGACTAAGGGATAAATACAAGTAGAGTAGAAAATTCTAAATGTATTCTCAACAAATATGGGTGCACCTGATTTAATAAAACGTACACTTTAGACATAAAGACACATATTAATCTCAACAAAGTTGTAGTGGGTAACTTCAATACTCCACTCCCATTAGTTGGTAAGACATTACAGCAAAAATAAAGAAATACTGAGATTAAATGACATCATAGATAAAATGGGCTTACATAGCAGTAGAATATTCTACCTAAAAATTGCAAAGCAGACATTCTTCTCAGGAGTCACAGAACCCATGGGAAGTAAATAACACACTATTGGATAATAAATTTGCCATTGGGTGTATAATATGAGAAATAAAAACATCTTGGATAAAATGAAAGTACAACATACAAAGTCCTGTGATTTGCAATGAAAACATTCCACTGGTGGAAGACTGGAGTTCTAAATGACTACATTAATGAATCTGAGAGATCTCAAACATACAATTTAGTGATACACCACAAGATCTTGGGGGGAAAAGAAGCCATTGCAGGGTTACAGAGACTATTGTGGAGGTCAATTTAACAAATTCACTTAAAAAGAATGTCCATTCTATTAGTTCTATTCTTCTGAGGGCCCCTAACTAATACAGAAAATTAATACTGAGAAGTAGTAGACCTGATCCTGTGGCACTTAGACTTTGGGAATTGGCTTGTGGGAGTAATATGGACAGAACATTGAGCTTGAAGAGCGTTTGAAGTAGTAATCAAAGGCAATTGTTATGGGATTGTAAGATAAACTTGGAATTTATAGAACTGGTTCATGAAATCATTGCACTGAGTGAATGAACTCAGGCACAGAAGACCAAATGCTGCGTGTTCTCCTTCATATGTGAGTGGTTGTTGTTTCCAAACTCTAATTTTGTGCATTCAGCATGGAGTACCTGTGGATGAAAGGAAACTAGAAGGGGACAATAGGGAGGAACACGCCTTAAGATACAGGAGAGTACGAGCAATATGAAAGGAGAGAGAAAAATATTGGGGTAGACAGATTTAAGCAACAAAAGTGTGGGAAGATGGAAGAAATTAGGGTCATGAAAAGGATTTTATAAACACAAAGGGGTTATTTAAAAACTGCATGGAAACTTACCATCTTGTAATCAAACTAAGAATAATTTATTCAAAATACAGTTTGAGGGGAATGGCAAAATGGGCCCGTGTTTAAAAACACTGTTGCTCTTTCAGAGGTCCTGGGTTCAATTCTCAGCATCTGTGTGGTGCCTCACAACCATCTGTAGCTCTAGCTCCAGAGGACTAAATGCTCTCATTTGACACCTGTGGGTTCCAGGCAAACAAGTGGTGGTGGGATCCAAACACATACGCATGTAAAAAAAAACTCATACATATAAAATAAGTGAATAAATATAACAAACTAAAATGATCTGAAGGAAAATACTCCGAATTGGCTAAAAATAGCTGCTTCTAGAGGCCATGGATTATTAAACAAGACCTCAGTGCCAGGGTGGGATACCTCACATGAAGTTGTTGGTCAGGGAGTTTCCAGATGCTCTGCTGCCCCAACTACATAGGTTCCTAACAATCCTCTTGGTTGTCCACCAGAACTAGATGATAAGACCCTCTTACTGGAGACATCATCACACACCTTGTTTGTACAATATAGAGAACCAACCTGGAGTGCTCTGGAAGATTAGTCATTCCTTGCTAGCTAACTTTCATAGTCCCTGTTCAGGCTGCTGGGAGAGAAAATTCATTAATGGCATTATCCAGCTGTGTTTCCTATGAAATAAGACCAGCTTATAAGGGAAAAATGCACACTTTTGTGCATTAGTGACACTATGGTTATGGGTGTAACTCACTGCTCCTGATTAGATTTGATGTCTTCTTCAGAGGAGAGAAACATGTTTGTTATTATGATCCTGATCAGAAATCTACAGCAATTGGAACTTGGGAGCTCATAGGCTCTAGCAGGGAGCTGAGTGTTTCTGTTTAGCTAACTTAACAAAGTGTTAAGCTACCTTCTAAATCATTATTTATGACCATAAACAAATGCTTCTCTCAGACTTAAACAGAGAACATTCAGGTTGTCATAAAATAGCAAGAATAAGTAGCACAAGAGTTCCTAACACCAAACAAGATGTTTGTATTATACCCTTTAAAGGTCTGGAGACATTGCTGAATGGGGATCTCAAAGTATGTAAGAGCTAGAAGATGGGGGAAGGATGTCAAATGACCACCTTCTGGGCTTAACTCTTGTAAAAAGCAGCTGCAGATGTCTGCAGCAGGTCTGTCCAAGAATAGACCCATCAACAGTTGAGTATGATAGAGAAGGGGCTCACTGGGCCTCACTCCTTGATGCTGAGACATTTGATTGTCACAGACATTGAAAGCTGGGGAGTCATTATCTTCAATTGTGTAATCACTGGTGACCCCGCAAAGCTCCACATATAACTCTATCTCAATTCTGATACAACCAAATTAACCACTTAAAAAAATCTATCCTCTTTTCTTCCGTCCTTCCCCTGCCTGATCCCTCCTGTTCCCATTAAATTATGGTATGCCATGACCACTCTTTGTTGCTGTTGTTTGAGAAAGGGTTTCCCTTTTTAGCCCTGACTGTCCTAGAAATCCCTCACGTCAGGGGAGGATGGAGGGATAGAGGACCAGGAGAGACAACTGGAGTCTGCAGGAATCTCTGGGAAGAGCTAGAAACCTAGTGCAATGGAAACTCCCAACAAACTATGAGGGTGACCCTAGTTAAGTGGCCAAGCGATGTTTGGCCTAGCTTGAGACCCATGCTATGAAAGGGAGATCACCTTCCACATTGCCTGAAGTGTCAGGAACCAGAGGCAGGATAGCCCAGAGATGTAGGATAAAACCAAACAGGACTGGAAAAAAGTCAATGAAATGATTCCTAATGGTAATCTGCTTCACTCATAAAGTGGTGCCTAGCCCAAGAGTCATCAGAGAAGCTTCATTCAGTAACTGATGGAAACAGATGCAGAGACCCACTGTCAAACATTAGGTGGACCTCAGGGGATCCTGTGGAAGAGGGAGAGAAAGGATTGTAGGAGCCAGAAGGTCAAAGAGCACTGCAAAAAACCTACATAATCAACTAACCTGGGCTCATAGGGGTTCTCAGAGACTGAACTGACAATCAGGGAGCCTATATGGGACAGACGGAGGCACTCTACATATATGTTGCATTTGTGTAGCTTGGTCTTCTTGTGAGACTTTTAACAATGGGAGCAGGGACTATCTCTGTTGCCTTCTTTTGGAACTCATTCTTTCTGGTGCGTTGCCTCATTCAGTCTTAATAGGACAAGAGGTGATTAGTCTCACTGAAACTTAGTATGTCATATTTGGTTGATATTCATGGGAGGACTGCTCTTTTCTGAAGTTGGACGAGTGGATGGGGTAGCACTTATAGGAGGGAGGGAGGAGAAACTGAGGCTTGAATGTAAAAACAAAACAAAACAAAAAAATAAATCCCCCCAAAAGTGGTGTATCTGGGAATCAAGTTAATAAAGAGTAGAGCTATGATAGATAATATGTCCTAACTGGGACTGGGTGTCTCTCATGTAAACTAGGAAGGACAGAACTAACCACAGCAGCACTAAGCTTCATACAATCTGTTCTCAACATTGATCATCCCGCTGAGGGGATGCGAGATGCTTGAGTCTCACTAAACAATGATCATTCTGCTGAAGGAATGTGGTACACTTGGGTCTCACTATGAACGATTCACCCTGCTGGAGAGATGTGGCTCAGGGTGCCAAGTACTCCACAGCCCAGCTGGGAAGCTGCAAGACTTAGCTATGCCCCCTTGACTCTCTTTTTTCTGTGGTCCTCGCTTCTGTTTGTAGGCACTCTTCAAATGTCCTGTCACACCTCTTGTGGGTTTCAAAAGCAATTCCTTTCTTTTATTAATTAAAATATTTTAATTATTTATTCTTTTATTTGTTGGGGTAGAACCCAAGTATTATGGTGCACACGAGGAAGTCAGGTTCTCTCCTTCTGTTCTGGGAGTCAGACTCAGGGAAACAGACTTATTGGCACACACCTTTACTAGCTGAGCCATCTAACTGGCCATTTTTCTTTCTTAGAACATACATTATTCTTCTCTTTTACATGGTTCCATAGGGGTAGCTTCTAGTCCACCATCTTACTTAGAAATTCAAAATTATCTGAAAGGTCTATTTATTCATATGTGGTCAATGGTGAATAGACAATAGGTATCATCCTATTAAGAGTGGTGCCTATCATTATTTTTGGGGTGACAAATAGTGATACATTCCGCCCCCACAATGACCTTCTCACATCTCTCTCTCTCTGTCTTTGAAGAAATTCAACACTGCATCAATAAAGTAAAAAGAAAATACTAAACTTTGGTTGTATTTTTCCCCTTTCAAACTTTCTGAAATGATTGTAGCTTTTAGATACCAGTTCACCTTGCAAAAACTAAGCCAGGACAATATCATCATAATAAAATAGGAGACTAATACATGCCCATTGAGCGCATACACAAACTCAGGCAACACACACACACACACACACACACACACACACACACATAAAATAAAATAAATAACCTGTATTTAAAATAGGGAACTAGCATCTAGGACTTGTTTCACTTTTTAAAGTAAAAGTAATAATTTTAATAAAATGTTCAGAAGTGTGAACTAAATCAGCAAATATGTTTTTACTATTTTATAAATAAAAACTTCCTCTCTCTATGACTAGCTATAAATGAAACAACCTTTCAGGAAAGGAAAAGATGTTTTAACTGCAGAGCTGGTGAGGTACAGGGTGGGTATCTTCTCGGAACGATGTACATGACATTCTCACTTTACAGCTGGCTGGGAAGATAAATGGCTTCATTCAACTTGAAGATTCTAGGATATGCTTAATAAAAGCCTATACTTTAATATTTTTATTCTACCTGAATTATAAAAGAACACTTTTTCAAGTGCATACATTTATCAAATGTTAATTTAAGGTTAAAGAATAGTAAGGAGGAGGTGCGATTATCTAATCATTTAAACTTAAATCTATGATAAAGACTTAAAGATTCTCTTAGAAAAGCCATATTTGATCTATTTGATTATTTGCCTCACTATGAATAAATTTACTTTGATCCTTTATGAAGCAGATGAATGACATTTTTCAATAGTAGGATTAACATAGGATAGGAGTTTCATTTTATGAATATAGAGAGATGACCAAGTTTTTTAAAATCCCCATAGTACAGCTTTAGAAGGTTTCTGGTGTGTACTGAGAGCCATGCTTCAGGGGCATATGTAGTTTTTCTTGGATTTGAAGTTTTAACTTTCACTTCATCAGTCATTTCAAAAATTACAGAAAAGTTATAACTAAAATTAAAAAAGGAGTTGACCTAGGAGAAAGCAACGGGACTCAAGTCCTATTATTAGCCCAAGCAGCTGTTTCTCCTCCTGCAAATGCCTTGGTGACCTAGGGCCTGCACTCCCCTTTTCCCAAATGGAAAAGTAGACAACGTGAGGTTTCCCATGAAGCCTTATAGTCCATGATTTGAAAGTAATTCTTTTGTGGCGAAGTTTTGACAGGCATTGAATCTTCTTATTTTGGGTCTCCAAGGAGATGCAGGACTTCCAGGATGAGTGTTTGGTTTAGCTCAGTCCATCACCATTCGGATTACTCTTAGAACTATGTCATTAGATCCACAGTAGACATGTGGTTCTTCTGGGAAATACAGCGACTGAATATATTTGTATTATTTTGGTGGGCTGGACTAGTGAGATCAAGACACAGAGTTTTAAACATAGAAACCATGTGCGTTTTGTTGAATTCCCATATAAGAAGGATAAACACTTCTTTCTCCTCAAGCACTATTTATGTCCTTCAGCAGAAGCCTGATTGATCACCCACAAGCTGGGAGGCAATGATACACTTATGTGAGACCCACACGAAGAAATAGCCTATCACACAACTATTAAGAATGACTTCATCAGAGTGTTCTTTTTTCCTCCAAGGAAAATATATCTTTTAATAACTGAATAATTCATCTATTTTGATTTTTCAGACTAGATTATGATGTGGAGTTACTGCAGTAGTACAGGAAATCAAGTTTGATTTTGTAATATAGTCAAATGAGTACTTTAGAGTGCCATGTCTGCGATCAATAAGGAAGCTGTAACTACATTTACTGTCAGATGATGATATTGATGTAAAAACATAATGGTCGAAATTATAAAATCAATTTCAATAATTTAATCAGAAATGTTTATTGATACTGTTAAAGTTGAATTCAATAGCTTCTAGTATGTCGTTAATTTCCTACCTGTCAGAAAAATGTATTGAAATGCTCTTTCTTGAAAATGGAGTTAATTCAGTAGAGAAAGCAGCAAACTTTCATGCTAGGAGAGAGAAGAAATTGTTCTCCAGATCTTGGTGGAGGCAAATACTGAAAGCTCACACATATGTATGTGTATACACTGCGTATGTGTGTGTGTGTGTGTGTGTATGTGTGTGTGTGTGTGTGTGTGTGTGTATGAAAATATCCTATGGTCCCAAGTTTTTGGGATTAGTACTCCTGAAATGGTTGAAGAGAGAAATTCTATGCTCATTGCAATACTGCAGAGATGAGTAATCAACACACGTGTAGAGATGCGTGGATACTGTGTAGGTCTTTGTGAAATGATATTTAGTTTTAAAAATGAATAGAAGAATTAAGCTCTAAGGATTGGAAACTTTGATGTTTTGACTCTTCCCCAACCTAATAGTCATGATCTTTTTTTTCCATATTATGTTGAAACTCTCTTAATTGAAGCAAATTCACATAAGGGATTGTCTACAGGTGTGAAGTCTAAGTGTCAAGTCAAGTTTTTGTGTGTTTTGAGAGCCTGTCCTCTTTACAAGAGATATAGATCGAACTTTGATGGCTTAACAATTAATTGGATGGCTGTGAGCTGTGGTAAGTAATATAAATTTTAAATTCTGTAAGATTATCCAGAAATTATCAACTTTCCCATTGTGTAATGAATGGAGTGGCATTTTCTTATAATGGCATTCGAAGGCTGGCACTAGCAGGGCAAACTACTTTCTGGGTCATTTGCTTGCAATCCTATTGCTCTCTCCACTTTGGAAGTCAAGTTTGCATGTGAACTGCTCTTCAAATGGTCCGTGCTCTTTATTTTTCCTCCATATAATTCTCCATTATATTATCAATCTGGCACTTTTAGCATTGACTCATGTCGTATTCTGCCTTTTACTTTCGTGTTTGTTTTTGCATGTTTTGTTTTCCAAACTAAGCTATTTGATCCCCAAAGGCTGGTACTGAGTCAAATATCCTCTAGAACATTACATGACTAGGCGATTTTAGATTACATTATGACTATTTGGTATCTGATCAGCTGAATGATTCAAAAATTGTGAAGACTGCAATTAATGCATAATTTAGAATGAAACCATGCTGGGTATTCCTTTAATTTTCATGCTGGGTGTGTTCCTTTCAATTAAATCTTAATTGGGATCACAGAATTTCTGGAAATATTGTTTTTGTTGTACAAAGGGAATCAAAGTTCAGATAATTCCCACCACCATAGACATCATTGCCCTTCAGGCCTCTTGACACACGCTGCCCGTTTCTCTTTTTGCTGTGCCATGATGATTCCTAAGAAACTAATTTGTATCTAATAAAGATAAAGAAGAGGAGTTAAGTTGCTTTAAAAATTAACAAAGTCCTTTGAGAAGAAAAGGATGTCTCCAAACTTCTGAGAATTTATGTCAGACTATATGGAAGGCTTTATTTAAGTCTCGAATCTTAAATTTTTAGGACTTTGGATATAACTCTCTTCACTGAAACAAGTAAATTTAGCCTTCCAAATACTTGAAAGGATATGCTGATTATAGCTGGAAATGGAATTTTAAGTAAAATTTCATTTTCTTCCCTAAACTTCGGTGGGTTAGCTTTCACAACTTCCTCCCTAGGTCATCTCCTGCTTCCTGGCCTTTGTCATTTCTGCTATTTTGATTATTCATTCAATGTCAAAGGCTCATGTCAAGTATTCTTTGCATCAACTGTGTTTACATAAGGAAAATGATATAAGTAATATCAACACATAAGGAAATATAAGCACACATATAAAGCCAGTATGAATCTATCTATAGAACCCAAATGACTGAAAAGACAAATCCCATTTTCTCACTAGCCTTCTTCTATGTGTCTGTAAAATAAAATGTCTAATCACATGGCTTCAGATGACCAAATCAATATGATTACTCATTGGGTCACACATGTGATATTGAGAAAGAAATAAAGACTGTCACAGCATGCTCGGAGATGATGTTCACTATTCACCAAATGACTACCATGTGTTAGACAAGTGCTTTATATTTAATACTTAATCATTGTGCTAACCTTACAGTATCTATATTATCACTCACACAAAAATAAACTTTACAAAATTCTCTTTGAAAATAGAGAAACTTGATCTAAATTCTCATTTCCTATGCTTATTAACATTAAAGCCTTAAATGACTTTATCATTCTAAACTTGTTTTTTATATTAAAATTGTTTTATAGTGTGTCTATGTGTGCACCCATGCACTTGTGCCGTGCACACATGTGAAAGGCTAAGATAATTTATAATGGGCTAGTTCCTTCCTTTTATCATTTGGGTTCTGGACTCAAACTTGGATTACCAAGACTGGCAGCTGGAATCTTTACCTACTAAGCCCTCTTAATGGCTTATTAGATTTCAGCCCTTTTAGATATTAAAATGAGAAAAATTAGGACTGGTGACAGGGATTGATAGGTAAAGGGACTTGTTATGAAAGCTTGGTGACGCAAGTTCTATGTTCTATACCTCCAAATACTTATAAAGGTGGAAGGGGAGTGCTAACTCACAAAGTTGACTTTTAACCTCCATACCCATCCCTGTTGTTTGCTGCTTGCTCTCTCTCTCTCTCTCTCTCTCTCTCTCTCTTTCTCTCTCTCTTTCTCCCTACTATTACCAACATAATAATAATTTTAACAAAGAGAAAAATAAAAATCATGGCATACATCTCATACAATTATTGTTTTAAAATAGAGGATGCTTGCAGAGTGCTTAGCAAAGTCATGGTTCTTGGGTTTGCTGTATTTATTTTTACTATAAACAGATGAGAAAGCATAATCTAGTGAATTTAAATAACTTTCTTTAGTTCATAAAATAAGTAAGTGGAAGAATGCTAATTTAAACCCACATCTCTTCAATTTCAGTATCCGCTGGAATATTGCATGGGCTTTTGGTGCTTCTAGACAGTGAAGCAGGATAAATTGGGATAGAAATGAAGGAATACATGTATATGAAATATGTTATAAAGAAAAAGACCACTGACATGCTATTGCAAAAGGGAGAATGACTACATTATTCCAGGTTGCGCCTACAGTCGTGGAGAGTTGTGCTTGGGATGAAATCTGCTGCCACTTCAGCTGCCTCCACTGAATCTGGACTGTGTGAGAGGCTACACACTCTGAAGGTCAGTGCTCCCTCACCCCTAACGCCACCTGGCTATATGAAACACTTAGCAGCAGCTGCCCCTTGCCATCAGATGCATCGAACACCAGCAATGCTTGCTCTGCCTCCCCTCTGAGCTTCCATCGCCTTCTACAACTGTACGATATAACAAGAAGACATGTGGCAAAAAAAAATGTCTGAACATTGTGATTTGCAGGCTTGGGCCCCAGAGTCCAGGGTGCACACACATCAGGTGATGAGACTGAGAGAAAAAGAACAAGCAGACGAGGAGACGATACAAGAATTGGAACTCTCAAGAAGAGGGAACGGTTTGTTGCTGGGGTAATGGATAGCATGTCATACAGAAGAGTAGATGCTTCTACTCTCAGAAATCCATTCAAACAGGATCCCTTATTTGTTGGAATAAACCTATAAAAGTTAATTAAATTTCATTATCTATGACAACATCTGAACATAGTGGAAAAGCTTGCTAATTGAAGGAAAACATAATATATGTACAAACACAGCAAGGGAACTCTTACATAGTTCCCTTCTTATTGGCGCTGCTGAACAGGAGTGCTTTTTCACCCATCTGTGGACCCTTAAATAACCAGAGTGTAACGATCAAGGTCTGTGCTCACATTGCCTATAATTTTGTTGTTTCTTTGTTATGATTTCCATACAGCATCCCTAGAAAGCAGAATACTGATACTTTGGTGTGACTCTTCCCATGCAACCACAAGGTGTCTAAACATGTAGCAAGTCCTCAACTAAATTTTGAAGAAAGCATGGGGGACTCATAATTCTGCTAAGAGTATTCCTTTCTCTCTAAAGTAACTTTACTTACTTCCTCCTCCTTCCTTCTGTTTATACAGTTAAAATGGGAAGCACCTCTTTGGAGATGCTCAGTTGTGTCAAGGACTGTCATGAAACGAACAAACAGAAAAATGAACCTACTGCTGTGGCTTGAATGTGAAGTGCTCTCTCAACTGCATGTGTTTGAGCACTTGGTAGTATTGATTCAGGAGTTTGTTAAAGCATTTGGAAAGAGTGAGAGGACGTGGGTCACCTGGAGATAAGGTTAGAGGGTGGGACCATCGGCTGTATCTAGCTTCCCCCTTCTGGACCAACTCACTTCACACTCCCCTGCCACCATAGGGCCATGTCTTGCTCAGTGTGAAACTGTGAGATAACATGAGTCTGTCCTAAGTCATCTCTTGTCAGGTCACCACAACTAGGAAAGTGACTAATACATGGATCAAATTTTCACTGGTTTTGTTGAAGGAAGAAAATGTTCTTTATATCTTCTTTAAATATCATTTTACACAAGGACTAAAGGTATTTCCCCCTACCTGCATTTTGAACTATTTAAAAAAATAATTGATGTCTTTTCTATTAATTGTGAAACTAAAATAGACCACAAACATAGAAGAGGGTGTCTCTTAAAATGCTAATATTCAGTTAGATATAGTGTTAAATTGAAATCTTCTTTAACATTAAGGACTATGTTAAAATAATTAGTAGTGAACAATTCATTAAGCCTTTGCACATAACATAAAGAGAAACAAGCTAGTTTCTACCATCTGTCTACTTTCCTAAGTTGTTATCCTTAATCCCCAGAAAAGTAACGATGACCGTCTACGGCAACAATGATGGATGCCTACTTTAAGCTGCCACCCGCAGCAGCATGGAGGGTTCCCCTCATCAATTAGGGATCACAAGTCAACTGGCTTTGTTGCACAGAATTTCAGTAATAGCCAATATACAATAAAACCGGAGTTTATTAAGACATTTTCATAGAAAATTATTCATTTCATAACCTCATGTTTGATATCTAGTGCTTACTAGTCTCTGTTTTATAAACTTTGTGTGTGAGAGTATTATTTTTTATTTTATTTTAGTTTAGTTTGATTTTTATTGACTTCTACATTTTGTTTCTGCTCTCCTCCCTGCCTTTCCCTTCCTCCTTTCAACCCTCCCTAAGGTCCCCATGCTCCCAATTTACTCAGGAAATTTTGTCTTTTTCTACTTCCCATGTAGATTAGATCCACGTATGTCTCTCTTAGGGTCCTCATTGTTGTCTAAGTTCTCTGGGATTGTGATTTGTAGGGTGATTTTCTTTGTTTTATGTTTAAAAACCACTTACGAGTGAGTGCATGTGAATTGTCTTTCTGTTTCTGGCTTACCTCACTCAAAATAATGTTTTCTAGCTCCATCCATTTGCTTACAAAATTCAAGATGCCATTATTTTTTTCTGCTGTGTAATACTCCACTGTGTAAATGTATCACATTTTCCTTATCCATTCTTCAGTTGAGGGGCATTTAGGTTGTATCCGGGTTCTGGCTATGATAAACAATGCTGCTATGACCATACTTGAGCACATGTCCTTGTGGCACAATTGAGAAGTCATTGGATATATACCCAAAGGTGGTATTATTGGGTCTTGAAGAAGGTTGTTTCCTAATTTTCTGAGAAATCGCCACACTGACATCCAAAGGGGTTGTACCAGCTTGCACTCCCACCAGCAATGCAGAAGTGTTCCCTTTACCCTACAACCTCTCCAGCATAAGTTGTCATCAGTGTTTTTGATCTTGACCATTCTAACAGGTGTAAGATGGAATCTCAGAGTTGTTTTGATTTGAATTTCTCTGAAGACTAAGGATGCTGAACATTTCCTTAAGTGTCCTTCAGCCATTTTAGATATCTCTGTTGAGAGTTCTCTGTTTAGGTCTGTGATGATTGTATTTCTGGGTCTGGGTTGCCTCACTCAAAATGATGTTTTCTGGGTGGATGAAAAGAGCTCTGTGAAGAGTTGGAAATAAGAACTGTTTGGCAGGCACACCCTAATTCTCCGAGCAGACATGGCTCACCTACTCCAGCAAGACACTAGCTGTGGTTAGGTTGAGGAGCCGAGATATCACTGTCATCTCATCACTGGCAGCCTAGTTATCTAACTAGTGCTCACTTCCGGAAGGCTATCCATTTGCCAAAGTAGAAACTGCAGTCTTACAGAGATGAAGTGGGAGCTGGGGGTATTCCTCAGTTGGCAGACCGTTTGCCTAGCATTCAGACAGCCATGGCTTCATTCTCATCACCACATAAATTGGCATGTCGGGACATGCATGTGATCCCGGTGATTGGGATGGACATGTAGCAGGGTCAGGAGTTCAAGGTCATTGCTGGCTAGATAACAGGTTAGAGGCTGGTTTGAGCTGCATACAACTCTGCCTTAACAACAGTGACAATGATGACGGTGAAAAAATTAAGCAATTTTCTCAGAACCTCATCGCTACGACGGGACAAGCTTCTTTCCTCATCTTCTTTCCAAGGCTTAAATCATTTCAGTCTCAGAAGTTATGCTCTTTACCAGTCCACTATTTTACTGAAGAGCAAAGAGACCTGGGATGCACATGACCGAGTGTTGGGTGGGGGAGAAAAAGCAAACATCTTTTCAGGATGCATGCGCCATCTTTCATCCTTCTTTAAAGTGTATCAATACACCTTTACCATATCCGTGAACACTCAGGCTAGAGCATCCACGCATTGCCTCTCGTACAACTATGAAATAAACAGAGCCTTAGTGTGATTCTTGAGAATAATCCAGGTCAGCTGTTAAACTGGAGGTAGTTGACAGGGTCAGGAAAGCCAAGGGAGCCAGCTTCTGTAACCTTCCACTTTAGGAATATTCAAGTTGAGAAGAATATCTGCATTTGTGTAGTTAAGGAAGCAGCATCTTTTCTTCCATGAGATGAAGAAAACTTAGAGGGACAGTGTAGGTTTTTCATCTCTTCTTCAAACTTCATTACTTCACTTAAGCCTCTGAGTTAAACTGGCAGAAAAGTGAAATCACACAAAATTGGACATGATCTGTAATCCTTTGACACAATTATTTTGGTTCATCCTGGTTTCAACTTCTAATTCTCCTTCTCGATTGTCCAAGACTACACTGTCTCTCAAATCTGGTCAAGGATTCAAGGATTGTTCTCTTAAAAATCTCTCTCTCTCTCTCTCTCTCTCTCTCTCTCTCTCCCTCTCCTCTCTCTCTCTCTCTCTCTCTCTCTCTCTCTCTCTCTCTCTCTCTGTGCATGCACAAGGTGCACGTGTATTTGTGTCTGCATGCATGTGTGTCCCCAGTGTGTGTGTATGTGTATGTGTAAAGCAGGTGCTTGTATGTCAGGATGTGCATGTGGAGGTCAGAGATCAGCCTCAGGTGTTAGTCCCCACCCTGTTTGACATAGGGTGTTTTTGTTGTTGTTTTGCTGTAGTTTCAAGCTGGCTGGCCTGCAAGCCTCCATGGATCCTCCTGTCTTCCCCATCTTCTTGCAGGCACACAGGGATCACAGGTGCTTATGTAGTGAGCCTCGTTTTTATGTGGGGTCCAGAGATTTGAGCTCAGGTCTCACATTTGCGTTTACCCACAGAGCCATCTCCCTAGGCCTGCCTGCTTTGGTTCCTTAAAGGTCAACTGTTCACTCAACACTACAATTTTCTTAGTTTCTGAACTTTGGGAGAAAATTCTTTAGAGCAGGATCTATGATTTTGCACACTCTCCCTTGATACTCCATCCCCATTTTAGCTCGAGATTAACGGTGGGGTAAAGAATTGAATTCTGTATGCTGTGTTTTGCAAAAAGCACTAGCTTTATGGAATCTTTTGCCTTACAGGTTCCCCTCAAGTTCTGTCTTCCCCCCCAGAAACTACAGCATCTGTCACAAACAACAAATGACTCCATTTTCCAGATTCCGTGAACGCGAACAGGGCTCAGCCAGAGGCTCGTGCCTCTATCCTCACCCTCCAAAGTAGACTTCACTCTTTGTTGATGGTGATATTTGGAACTCGATGGGACTCCAGATGTGCCAGCAGCCTTGCCTTAATGTGGAACTCCTATGATCCGAAAGCTGAGTGGCTATATTTGCATATGAAACGGTTCTCTATGGTAGTGCTGGGAATATTAAGTGGGTAAGTTCCAGGGAGCTCTGGAGACTCGAGTCCTTAGCAATGATTTAATAAGACCTGTTGCAAACAACTCTAGTTAAATTAGCAATCTGTGCAGTGGATGGCCTTAATATGGGCCTTAAGAGCGTCTCACATCCAGCTAGAACTTATGGCCCTGCATTTCCCTCAGTGCTCTGGGGAAGGATAAAAAGAGGGTGAAGAGTCTACCCTGAGGGAACGTACATTCCAGTTATATCAGACACACACACAGGAACATTAGAAGGTGACATATGAGCAAGGTGAGGGTGTGAGGCACTCTGTTGTATAAGCACTGAAGGGAAGAGAATAAAAGAATGCTGCTGCCTTTCTGCATATTAAATATCTCGCACCGAATACAGCCCAGATATCATTCTTTGTTATAAAGATGCTAGTCGTAATTTACAAAGCTGAAAACAAGCCAAAGGTTATGCTTCTCACAGTCGTCTATTAACATACAAAACTGGAAACCAGCCAGGCTACTTCTTTGCTGGAGAAGTGGGGTGTTTCTTTTTACGTGAGCCCCTCTGAACGCTCAATGTCTGCTCCAGTTCCTAGTTTTTAGACAATTTCTAAGTGCTCAATGACATGATTTGCTTTGTCTTCCACGTCTGCCAGCTACCTTATTCTCACTTGGATTTGAAAACAAATCCAAAGTGATCACAAGAAATATTCAGATGGAATAGTTGTGGGCCAGCTGGTCAGATTTACAACTAACAGCGAATCTGGAGCTCTCAGCTCTCATGAGTCCTCTTGCTGCAGATCACTGGGTCACACTCTC
This sequence comes from Myodes glareolus, assembly GCF_982192425.1. Classification (NCBI taxonomy): domain Eukaryota; kingdom Metazoa; phylum Chordata; class Mammalia; order Rodentia; family Cricetidae; genus Myodes; species Myodes glareolus. The sequence continues at coordinate 86,967,919 of NC_142033.1, forward strand.
GAATTGTCTCATCCGCAAGCAGGAGCGCTCTAGGAAGACACAAGCACACGGGCGTCATAAACAAATGCAGACAGAACACGGAGGTGCAGGGCAAAGCTCTGCCCAGGCTTACCAACCACCAAGAGGTCTTTGGGAAGATTTTGAAAAGGATGACAAGTCAGGAAAGCCGCAGGAACATCAAGCCCAAAGCCCTGTCTGCAGAACCTGAGGCTAAAGAGAGGGTGATGGGTTACTTTCTTCTCTCTTAAGACCCTGATCAGAAGACCATGGCGAATGAAGCCCAATTCAGCACTTGTTTCACGAGATTGCAGGAGTCACTGAGAGGCAGCAAAGAGAAAATAAAGTTGAAATAGAAATGAAAAGAAATGAGTAGAACTGTGGAGATGGGCTTAATCTTTTAAAGATATTTTCCAGGTGGATTGGGTGAGTTGTGCAATGTTTCCCAACCTGTAGATAAATCTCCTGGTCAATCCTGGTGTCACCAATGACCATTAAGATTGGCCCTCCACCTCTGTCATGGAAACATTTCACGGATGCTTTATTCTTTCTTGCAAAGGAGACACGCCAAGGTTTTGGAATTTGGGCTTTCTCATTCCGGGCTCAGGGTGAAGTGTGCTGTGTTTGGATAAAACCTTTACTATGTGGGTGTTTGAGAATAAAGCTACAGGGTCTTGTTTTTTATTATTAAATTTAAAATCATGGGTTGTATGCTGAGTGTCCTTCATTCTGTCTATGCCACTGCTTAAATTCACCAAATAGTCACCCCGGAATTATTTCTAACAATTGGGATGACTTCATTTGTGTTTGTTTTCCTTTTCTATTAATACATGACAAACTGTGAAATTTGCCATTTGACCATAGCCAGGCCATGAAATTTGTCATCTCACTCTGTAATTTACATGGAGCTTTGGCTCTCGATATGTTTCAGACAGGGTGATTGCTTTCTGTCTGATGCAGAGAACAGAACAAAGGAGGAATGCACACAGCACAGAACACAGGCAATTCAGAACAGACATCAGGAGGACTTTCCATGCCTCTGGCCCTCTTAAGGCTACAAAACCCATTGCATTGCACAAACTACTTCCCAAGGAAGAGGATGATGGGACAAACCAAGGTCCTGCTACCCAAACCAAGAGACAGTGGAATAGCATTCTGGGACAGATTGCTGAAAAACAGAGATGTTCTGACAAATGGGTATGGATTGGAGCGATGTGGTTGGAAGTGTATTGCATAATATGAGGAGCCATTTGGAAGTGGAATTTCAGAGGCAAGCCACCAGGAGAGTTCAAGAGCTTACTGCTTGTTCACAAACTATTGTTCCAAGAACCATGAATTTTTCCTTTTCTTTCCATTCCCTCCTCTTTAAAATTGAATTCAAATTAGATTCTTCTGTTTGAGATTCTCTCTCTCTCTCTCTCTCTCTCTCTCTCTCTCTCTCTCACACACACACACACACACACACACACACACACACACACACACACAAAATGTCTTCTGAACAATATGTAGCCGAAGTTAGACTAGACACTTTTCAGGAAAGATCCTGCATCTGTTTCTAATGGCCTCCTTGGTTCTAAAGAGGAGGGAAAACTTCCCTGGCCTGTGTTCCCACAGAAGATCTTCCCTGCCAAAAATAGGGTTCCATTGCCCTGTGGCTGATTTGCCAAATGTCCGTGGACTGTGGAGCCTGAGGAGTAAAGTTAAAACTGTGGCAATAGCCAACCACTCACTGTAGAGGAGGACTACTGAGCAAGTCGTCTCTACGTCATTTCACTGTGGATATGGCTTTGCAGTTGCGATTTTCTTGGCAGGAGAAATGGGGCAGTTTTGGGGAAGGTGGTGGGAAGGAGAAGGTGCCCAAGTCAGGGTTCACTCCTCTGGGTTCCTGTTTCTTCCAGAGCAAAAGGTAAGTAGGAGAGCAGGTAGATGTCACATAGCTGCTTCAGCTCCCGGAGACTGAGAAGGGATGACATGGGATCTGTTACAAAGGATTTATCATTTGCCCCACTGAACAGGCCTCCGGTTGTCTAGTGTGCAGAGTGACAGACGGAAAGAGGACTGTCAGTTCTGTGCTGGGCATCTAGAGGGAGCCGGCTGAAGAGAATGGAGCTGGATCTCTTGCCTCAGCAACTCACAGTTGCCTTCACCTATAGTGAGTAAAGTTTTCCTGGACAGCTGGAAACCTCAGAGGCACAGTTCATAACCATTTTATGACTTCTTCTTTCACTCTGGTTTCTTCATAGAAAGTAGGTTTCGATTTTCTCAAGCCAGTCATTACTATGTAAACCACCTGCTTCTGGTACATTTTTAACCTCTGTCTTGTCTTGCAAAGCCTTACTAAGTAAATAGCTGTTTTTCATAATTATGTAGAAAATGACATCCAGTATTATATTTCAAGCAAGGATACCCAACTTAGCATCATCAAATGTTACATGTGCTCAGGGTAAGAATGGGAGTGAAACACTGGCTTTTGCAATTGATTCTTGCAAAGAGGTAAATCTTTTTATTTGATTATTACAGGCATTTCTTCTACACCTCAACCAGTTGTACATACCGCCATGCTTTACAACCTGCCTCTGTCAATTAGCCTTCATAATGCAAGCAGATATATCCCCTTCTTACCATTCTAGCCTGCATGTCTTATACAACATCTCAAAGGAAAACAGAAACCCCCAAAGGAAAATAATAGATGAAGCAAGATTGTTCAAAGAAAATAGACAGAGAGCTATCTTTTGTCAAAACAAATAGCACAGACACACTGCTTTATTCATAGGAATTTGTGTAAGTCATAGAGTGTGACAAAATGAACTTTCCTTCCACCGTTGTCTAATCCATGGAGTGATCTCTATCACAACAACCCTGGATTTTCATCACCTAATCCATGGGGCGATCCCTGTATCACAACAACCCTGGACTTCGAGACTAGTGAGTCTGTGCTTTCCCTGAATGTAAGGCTGCCCTCTTCATTTCATTCCTCTCTAGACTATGCCATCTTTGCTTCTTTGAATAACTTTACTGTTTGTGTTAGTGACGTACAAAATTGTGTCATGGGAGCATATAGATAATACTTGTTAATGCAGAAGTAAATACATACCTCCACCATCATTTTTTGTGATCTATTTTATTTTTATTTGTGTGTGTGTGTGTGTGTGTGTGTGTGTGTGTGTGTGTGCATTCTTGCAAGTACTTGCAAGCAGGTACATCCAGATACCAGAAGAGAATGTCAGCTCTTCTGGAGTCAGAGTTACTGAATCTTGAGCTGCCAGACGTGGTTTCTGGGAACTGAACTCTGGTCCTCTGCAAAAGCAGTAAGCACTCTTAACGCCTGAGTTAACTCTCCAGGGTGTCACTTTTTTGGTTTCTTGAACATGTCAACCTCTTCCCTAACACAGGGGTCCTGACCTACCGTCTTCTGTGCCTAGAATCTTCTCTCTACCCTTGTATACTTACCTCTTTACCTCAAGTCATTTACATTCAGATGCCACCAGCTTAGGAAGTCCTCACTGAATGATTCTGTTGGAAGTGTAGCCTACTCATGCTCCCTTTTCTGCTACACAAGTGGTATTATATGTGTGTATGGTATATGTTCATCTCTGTAGACTCCACCTAAGTAGGAAATTTAGGTGTCTTATTTTCTGTGTAAAGATGCCTAGAATGATTCTGACATAGAACAGGTATCTCCTGATTCCAGCAGATTTCCTGGCAGAATGTTGAGTGAATGAATCAGGGAACGATAGGCTATATTGAGTCTGTAGCCAGGCGAGTCCTGGGTCCTTTTCTTGTGAGTCCCCTGATGCCTTGAGGTTTTCTACAGCATTCAGGCACCTCAGCTTCGGTGTCCAGTGTCTTCTGAGCCACAGTGTCTGACCGATTCTTTTATCTAGTCGTATTTTTCTCCATTGCATTGGGCTCTACTTTCCTAAAGTAGAACAAACCTAAGTTTGTTCAAGGTCTTCTTTGCAGTCTGTATATCTTTATTTTAAAGATCGGATGAAATCCAGGATCTTCTGCTTTGGTTCACATTAATGGATCACAGCAGATTAACTCAGTAGGCCTTGTCTCCTCTCTTACATTTTAAAACAGCAGATTAAGAAAACAAACAAATAAATGACAGTCAAAGCATTCCTCATGAGCATTTGCCCGAGTCTTTATGACTCGTTCTATTATTTCAGGAACCAGGTTTGATACAGCCTGTGTGGTCAGAGCAGGGTGCCAGAGGCCATCAATTGGGTGATACATACACGACCTTGCAAGTTTTTGAAAGATGGAGTGCATCTGCAGAATTCATAGTTTGAGAAAGAACAATTTGAATTATGTGGTGTGAACAGCTGGTTGCGCAGACAACTGGTTTTAACGAGAACTTTGTGTCGCAGGAAGAAATATCACACACTCAGAGCTGTACCTGAGTGTGTGCCTTGCTAGACACCTACCTCTCTCCCGGCTACCTGTCTTCATTTTCCTTATGGGGTCAGGGTAAATATTATTAGGTGTGTTTTTAAATTTTTAAAAATTTCTAAACACAAATCTCAATAAGGTCCTCCGGCCTCCTCTTCCTAAGCATAGAACTACGAAAGTGCCGCCATTCGAGTTTAATGCTCTGTCTTAATATGCTGAGACTGTCAGTAGAATTAGCCAAAGGTTTTAGATAAAAGACTTTTTTTCTTTTTTATTAAGAATTTTTAATACAATCTTCATTTATTTTACATGGCATATCCCCATTCCCACTCCCTCTCCTCCTCCCACTCCACCCTTCCATCCACCCCACCCCCCATCCAGTCCTCAGAAAGAGTAAGGCTTCCCATGGGGAGTCAACAAAGTCTGACACTTCACTTTGAGGCAAGACCAAGGCCCTTCCCTCTATATCTAGGCTGAGCAAGGAGTCCCTCCACAGAGAATGTGCTCCTTGATGCTAGATCAAGCACTAGGGATAAATCCTGGTCCCACTCCCAGAGGCCCCACAGACTTCCCAAGCCGCACAACTGTCCCCCACATTCAGTGAGCCTAATTTGGTCCTGTGCAGATTCCCCTGCTATCAGTTCAGAGTCACTGAGCTCCTGCTAACTCAGGTCAGCTGTTTCTCTGGGTATCACCATCATGGTCTTGACCTCTTTGCTCGTATTATTGCTCCTCCCTGTCTTGGGCTGGTCTCAGGTAGCTCGGCCCAGTGCTTTGCTGTAGATCTCGTATATGCTTCCATCAACTGCTGGTTGAAGGTTCTATGATGACAATTAAGGTAGTCATCAATCTGATTACAGGGGAAAGACCAGTTTAAGTGTCCTCTCCACTGTTTCTTAGATTCTTAGCTGGGGTCATCCTTGGGAATTCCTGGGATTTTCTCTTGTGCCATATTTCTCAGTAGCCCTTTAATGGCTCTCAATCAAGACATTTCTTTCCTTGTCCTCCCTCCCTGCCATTCCCTCTTCTTGAGCATCCCATTCCCTTATGTTCTCCTCCTCCCTTCCCCAACCCCTTCCACCAAGACTTTTGTCGAATATTTGAAGTTGCCGTATGATGTCATTGATTTCAGCAGTGTCTCGTTATGCTCAGAATCAACAATTCTGCGCAACATTTAACAGAGGGATTTATTAGATCATACTATGAACCATTATAATATTTTCTGATAAATGATGTTTTAATGGGCCTCACATAACGTTTTAAATAGAAAGTTAATTAAATTTATTGTCAAAGTTAGATATTGACTCTTTTAATTCATGCAGCTATCCTAGTTAGACATCAAAATAAGTATTTTTCGTTGAATATAATGAGGTATAAATATTTATATATTATAAATCGCTCTACTTTCAAGAAGTATGTAAAATTAAGGCAATATCCTTAATAATAGTTTATTTGGAAATAAGAGCTAGCCGATGGCACTTTTGTCACATACAGTGAGTGGCATGTGTTGGAACATAGCAGCACATTTATGGGCACAGTGGAATTTTCTGTCCTGTCCAGAGATGGAAATATTTTTCTGTATATATTTTTCTGTATTAGTTTTTTGACAAATTCTGCCTTAAATAGTAAAATAGTTCCACACCTTAGTTTTTATTTTTTAGCTTCTGAAAACTCATGCTACTCTAGAAATTCCTCCATTTAGATAATGCTGTGTGTGTGTGTGTGTGTGTGTGTGAGAGAGAGAGAGAGAGAGAGAGAGAGAGAGAGAGAGAGAGAGAGAGAGAGAGAGAGAGATGGATTAGACTAGTGATGGCATACTGGGGTCAGAAGTGAAGTTACAGTAACTCTACAGCAAAGAAGGACATAGCCTTGATGATTTAAGGGGGAAAAAGCCCAATCCTCAGGACCCATCTTCATGCTGTCTGTCCACCAGAAGCGGAGGCAGCCACCAGACTATCTCCTGATCTGGATTCAGTGCTGAAACATATTGTGAATCACAGGACTGTGGCTTGGCTGTGCACCCCGAGTGTGTCCATTTTCCTCCTGATGTTCACAGAAATAGGCTGGATGGTAGACTCGATATGGAGTCTGTCATCTGTTGGAGAAGAAGATGCTTACAGTGAGTGCTTTCTGGGCACAATGAAAATCAGCACAGATCACACCTACAATTACAAGTAGCCAAATGGGATGTTTTAATATTGTAATCAATGTATAAATTAGGATCTGTCATCCTAAAATGTAAGCTTTAAAAACATTCTATTACTAGATATTAATTATACATGATGTGTTTTATTGTGACATTTTCATATATGTATATAATGCATTTTGATCACATTTATTCTCTATTACCCTACAGTACCCTTTCCCATTCCCTTTCCTTACCTCAATTCGTCCTCCTAAGGCATCTTTGCTTATTCGTTCATTTTTGGTGATCCTATGACATTAGGATTTCTCTCAGCAGCTCAGTAAGGGTTGTTTACAGGAGCCCAGGTACCTTTTCAGTATAGCACTGGAGTTAATGTCTCCTTTGCCAAGCATCCATTCACACCTGGGGAGAGAGTCTTACCCAAAGAAGTATCTGGGTGATTTTGATTGATGTGGGAAGAACTATCCATCCCAACTGTGGGCTACACATCTGGTAACAGCCCAGGTACAAAGGGCACAGCAGAAGAAAGATCACCTTGCCCTTTGCTGGCTTGGGTTCCCTCTTGCCACTAAGTTGATTTATGAGGTCATTGCTGGTTATCCATTCATTGATATCAGAACCAGTGTTTCCAGGATTCCAGCAGCTCTCCAGTAACCCTTCAGATGTTTGGTGCTAGACTGGGATTGCCGAAACACCCAACCTTGTGGCCGGAACTACCGACAGACTCTTCTCCAGTAAAGACAGCCAGCATGGCGCTATTTGGACAGTAAAGGCACCCAGTCTCAAGGACTGAGTCCCTACTGGGTTCTCAGCTCTCAGGTGTGATTCTGCTGTTGTTACTATTTTAACTCAATAGTAGACTCAATACATTTATATATATATATATATATATATATATATATATGTGTATGTGTGTGTATACATACATATGATATATTCATTTTTATGTGTGTATGTTCTGCTCCTCTATAGAATATTGACTAATAAAGAGAATATGAGAAGAATATTGACACTTTTCATGCATCTTCTTTAATATGATTTTATTTGATTACCTTTGTTGAGTTATTATTAAATAAAATTATCTTAGACAGAAATTTCTAAGGGTGGAAAGTCCTAAGAGTTGTTAAGACTAAGTACTGGATAATTTCAGATGGGTTAGTATGGGGATTTCACTGTCATAAGCTTTCTTAGGCCCGCCTTTTCATGTCTCAGGCAGCAGGAAATATACCTCGGGAACAGTATAAAACATAACATTTGACTCCCTGTGATGCTGGCTCGCACTGAAAATCAGCACATATTCTGTTTCATGCTAGAGACAATCAACAAGAGCAGCTTGCCCCTTCATCAGTTCAATCTATTAGCAGACAGCCCTTGCTAACCGAGCTTAGGCTTCATGTCACACAGTCAAGGACCTTCTGAAATCACAGTGTCCCAAGTCACAAGGGAACCACTGGTAAGATCTTTTGCTTTAAGCAACTTCTTAATTGGACATTTTACTGCTGCCTAGGTTTTTTTTCTCCTTGTTCTAAAAACTGAATTCACTTTCTGATTCGGTTTGCATGCCACCTTTAACCACTAGATTTCCTTCTGCGTCCAACTTTGTTTATTGTTCAGTGTATGTAGTAGTTTCTTTGCCTTGGGGCTTTGGTGTATAAGTAAAGGTTTCAAAACCTTTTCACAATTGTTTTTCTGACCTCGGTAGAGCCCTAAGAAAATTCTGCCTAGCTGGAAAACTCCGGGTATTGTAAGTGTCACACAATGGTTTGCTGCTTGTGGACTTCGCCTTTCAGTTCTAGGTGAGGAAAACCAATTAATACCCAAAGCCAAATTTATCTCAACTAAAATGGATTTTCCAGTGTACTTTAAAGACAAGCAAGATGTTCACACCACCACAAAAGTCTAGCTGTCTATTGGCACTCAGTATAATACACTCTTCTGCACACTGTGATTTGCAGATAGCCAGTATAAATTGCTGCTGTTTTGTGTTTGCATAAAGGTGAGTGACAAATAATTCTGACTATGAGGGGCCACACCTGATGCTTTCCTATGCCTGGCTGACTTATAAATCCTACACTCGGCAACTTACACCTTCTACGGCTGTGGGTTATGCAGTCGGAATGAGAAAAGCATTCGCTGCATTGACCTTCTAAAAACCCTTATTTTCAATCTGTAAACTACAATATGTCTGAGAATAATTAACCACACAAAGGTGTCGTCAAGTGTTAACGTTTTATAGAGCATAATATTGAGAAATAGTATGATCAGTATTAAAGTCAGTCTATTGCTTCTCTCTCTCCTCTCTCTCTCTCTCTCTCTCTCTCTCTCTCTCTCTCTCTCTAATCCTGGAAACTTTTATAAATGCTGAAAACAATCCCTTTCCTGACTCATTGCTTTTGTTGTTGTTGCTGCTTCTCAAATTAGTCCAAGAGGTCTTCATAGTGGAAATCCTTTGTTATGGGGTTCAAAAATTGTTTTAGAAATCCTTTTGATGAAAAATTATCTCTCATACACCTTTTCTTTATTTTTATTCTCTATGTTAGATATCAATTATTATTATTAATTGGATGAAAGAATGAATAGAATTAATGTCACAAGCTCATCAAGGGTCAGGTTTACTGGCTGACTTGTACCGTGAGAGGTGTAGTATATATACTAGGGACATGAGAGGCTTGGCACAATGATATAGCTGTTGTTATTTGCAGAAAGATTTGTAATTTTTGTTAGGTCAAGAAGCTCCACATTCTTCAAACAATCTTTAAACGCTATTTCATGCAGCGGGTCACAAAAGGAGCTCTGCTGAACTTTGCTGTTTGCAAGTTGGAAAGTAATAACTTTCCATCTATTCTGTAAGCGCCTTGTACTATGGGATGGAGGCAGCCCCTTCCCTCACAAGGGTTGTCTGATATTATACAGGTATATCAAATAAGGTTAGAACCTTTAAAATGTAGCATTTAGTAATATTCTGGAAATAGCTTCTTCTTGATTCTTTTAAAGGTCACTGCATTTGCTTTCCAGACCTCATGTTAAGCTTGAACCTCTACTAGTTGAAACTAAGAACATACTTGGCTTCACGCCTTCAATTTTTCCAAGCATAAGAGTAAAATGGTAGTCTTTCATGACAAGCAAGTGTGTGTGTGTGTGTGTGTGTGTGTGTGTGTACATGTACTCTGGTGAGTATAAATACATAAATGCATTATCAACATCATCTTAATGGTGCTTATAAATATGCACACTGATTTCCCAATACAAGGTGGAACCAGACATGTGTACTCATCCGTCCATTAGCTAAGCTTTGGAAAGTGAAATGGGAGAATAACAACAAGAAGAAAATCTGTGGAAGAAGTGCTGAGTAATCTGTGCTTTCCCCTCCATTCACCTGATCAAAGTGAAGCATGCTCTGAGACTCCAATCATGCCCAATTAGCACCAGTTTGCAGCTTTGCTGGTGTTTCACTAAAGGAACACATTTATTAACCTATTAGTACAATGCAAGAAAAAAGTCATCATGGTACTTCCACTAGAATTAGTATTGGTTCAGTGTGTTGAAATTAGAAGATCATTCTTACTGATTGATGCAGATGAAGTGCAGTCTAGTGGAGTAAAATATATATAAAAAGTTTTCTTTCAGGGATGGGACATAACTCAGCAGTTAAGAGCACTTTGTTGCCCTTGCAAAGGACCCAAGTTCAGTTCCCAGCATCACACTGAGTGGTTCATAACCATCTGTGTCTTAATTAGGGTTTCTATTGCTGTGAAAAGATACCATGACCATGGCAACTCTTTTAAATGAAAACATGTTATTGAGGTACAATTTCAGAGGTTCAGTTATTATTATAATGATGGGGACGTGGCAGTATGCAGCAGATCTAGTGCTGGAGGAGTAGCTGAGAGTCCTATGTCTTGCAGGCAAGAGGAAGTTGACTGAGACACTGGGCACATCCTGAGTATCCTCAGCATAGGGAACCTCTAAACTCACCCCCACAATGACACTCTTCCTTCAAAAAGACCATACTCACTGCAACAAAGCCACATTTTCTAAGAATTCCACTCTGTGAGATTATATGGGCTAATTACCTTCAAACTACCACAATCTGTTACTTCAGTATCTGAGGGTTGACCACCCCCCATTCTGGCCTCTGCAGAAATCTACAATGCACACATGTGGTGGAAATATATATGCTCAGGTCCACACACATACATAGTAAATATATGAATAATTAAATCATTTTAAAAGACTTGTTTCACAATTGTTACCTCAAAAGAGTAACACAAGTTTGATGGTTTCAGAATGCAAAAATATTTTTGCTACTTCAGTACACAGGAAGTTGAATTCACAAAGCCACCATAAAAACTAGAAATAAAAGCCTGGATTCTCATTCAATGCTCAATTATTTACCATATTGCAACAGGAATTAGGCATGACTTGTCACTGAATGTATTTTTCATATTGACCCACTTAGAAAATACTGATTTTTCCCCCCAAATCAGGACAGAGAGGTTTGGTAACCTGGAACCTTTTCTTTTACTTAAAACCATATCAAATCATTATACTATAGTGCTATCTAAGATGACTATTGTATTGTTATACGTAGAGGATGCGTTAAACAAAGGTTTCTTTTATAAATCATATTTCATTTTTAGCAAAGTCACCATTGCCAAATGTCAGCAGTGCTGACCATGAGCTAAGCCAGATGGGGGGGGTGTTAAGTTTTGCTCATGTAAAACCAGATTCTATGAATGTGGCTGACATGGGGGCTGACTGAAAAGCCATTGATAATGGCATTGGGACTTGTTTTGTCTGCATGTACTGGCTTTTTGGGATCCTAGTCTGTTTGAATGCTCACCTTCTTAGACCTGGAGGGAGGGGGGAGGAACTTGAACTTCCCACAGGGCAGGAAACCCTGACTGCTCTTAGGACTGGAGAGGGAGGAGGAGAGGGAGTGGGGAGAGTGGGAGGGTATTAGGAGGAGGGGAGAAAGTGGAAATTTTTATAAATAAATAAATAAATAAATAAAAGTTTTGCTCATGCATTCAGAAAATATTAGAGATATACACTAAAGATGTATCCTGAACCCCCCTCAATAAAAACCCAAAACCAAAATCAAAAGCTTCTAAATATAAATAAATAACAGTATGTTTAGTAGTGGACATAGGTTTGGGGAAGAGAAGGAAAATGATAAAGATAATCACAAAAATAGTTAAGAATAAAATAATGTCTTTAAAAAAAGAATAAAGTAATATAAAGAAAATAAATGGGAAGTTTGGATTCTGTATGTTTTAGTGTTGTCTTTGAATTTTTTGATTGCTGCTGAGACACAGTAGATTATGAAAACTGCTATATTAAACCAATCTATATATTTCAAAAATATCTTGACTTCAAAATGCAAGTCAAAATTGGTGTTGCTTTGGAGGAGCAGTTATACTTTTATTACTTCTACAAGAAATGAGAAGGAATGGATTTATTCCAGACTGATATGGCTCAGATTTGATCTGGAAAGACCCCTAAAAATCCTGAGTACAGATATAAACAATAAACCTTAAAAAAAGCTTACAAAACACATAACAATTATTTTAAATGCTCAATCATAGAAGAATAATCTTTGGTTAACTTGTGTAAAAATATAAGTCTATAATTATATTAATACAAAAATATATGTTGCCTTTAAAAATTTATGTATGTTCAGAAGAAGAAGACCATATACCAGTGCAACAGATGACTCAGATGATCCAACATCTCAAAATGCCTCTTTTATAGTCTCTTCAGACTTCTGCATCCAAAACAGCTTCAAGGCTTCTGACTGATATGGTCCAACCTCAAAAACTACTTCAGTTAAGATTCAACTGATTTTTTCAAGGTTTTCCCCAAAGGTACCCACAGACAATAAGAAGTAGTCTAGTTAATTATGCCCATAATCCCAAGAGATGGATATGGATGGGTTTTGGTAATTTAATGGCTTATGAATTTAATGCCTTATGAACCATTTAAAAGGGGTTGGTTGCAAGTTGTTATTGGTCATAGCAAAAAAAAAGCTAAACAAAAGAGTTAAATTCAAAGATTTTATTCTAAAAGCACAAGGGGGATATAATATAGGAATGAAAGGGAAAAGGTTTTATTATTGAATTTACTTTAATCCAAAAAACCCATTAATCTCAAAATATTTTGCATTAATATGGATTTGGGTTTAAAGTTAATTTTGCTATATTGCATGCATGTTTATACTTTATTTGGGGTATTGTGTTTATGCTGCCCATTTTAAAATGTAGTTCATAATTAAGAAATACAGATTAAGAAAATTAAGTCATTCATAGTAGTCAAATTTATACTTACGTTAATTATGTTTTCAAGGTCATACATAGCTATACTTAGATAGATGGCCTTCAAATTCTTTAAAGATAAATAGAATATGGCACTTAATATGGTTAATAATCTAAGGCTTTTTATGACAGTGGGACATGTCTTTTCCTGACAACAGAAATTTACTTATAAAGAAGATGATGGGCATCCAAGAACCTTTGTATGGAATTTTCTTTCTTTATGGCAAAAGCTAGCCATCTGGGGCAAGAAATTTCCCTTGCTTTTATTGCTGACAGTATACTGTCCAAACTCGATTCAAAAAAGCAACTGCCAAACTTTGCCAAGATAAAGTAGGACAGTCATTCAAAATTCCCTGCTTCTCAGAAATGTCTATCTGATATACCAGGCCTATGGGACAAAGTTAGAAGCCCCAACCTTCCAGAAGAACTTTGGGTGACTATTCAGGTAGCCAGATGTCCCTGTTGTTAGGTAACATTACACTCTTCTGAGATCTTTGAGGGAGTTAAAAGACTAAATAACTAAACTTTTAGTTTTCCTTAGTTATGATAAAAAAATTAGAAAAAAATTTAGACTCACAAGGATAAAATAGGTAATAAAGTATTTTCTCTATTTTTGCCAAATATAAATGGACTGGATGTTGTAATTGCAATTTTTACTTGTTAACTATTTTTGTTAGTTTTGCTATGCTAAAGTTAAAACCTTCTTTTTCTAATTAGAAAAAAAGGGGAATATTATGGAGTAATATTTTTGCACACTGTGAAGATGTGTCTTTGACAAGGCACCCTCTGATTGGTTTAATAACAGAACTGACTGGATGGTAGCTAGGTAGGAGGTATAGGCAGAGCATTCAGACACAGAGGATGCTAGGAATAAGGGTAGAGTTTGGGGAGTCACAAGAGATACAGATAGACATAAAATGAATGTGCCATGTTGAAAGAAGGTACCACCATGTGGCAAATAGTAGATAAGAAACATGTGTTAATTTTGAATGTAAGAATTAGCTAGTGATAAACCTGAGCTGTTGATTAAGCACTTATAATTAATAATAAGTCTCTGAATGGTTATTTGGGAGAAACTGCTGGGACACAGATTAACTCTGTTTACGGTGGCTCTAGGGGGTAGAATACTCAACGGTGGCTCTAGTTTCTTGTAAATGATGCCCCCAAAACTATGTTTGTTCTTTCTGCAATGTGAGAACTCAGCAAGAAAACACATTTGTGAACAACCTCTAGGCCCTTCCCAGAAAATGAGTCTCCTGGTACCTTGATCTTTGATCTTCTAGGATCAGATCTCTGTTGCTCCTAATTCCACATTTAAAGTTTTTTTTTTAGTTGTTGTTAGTGTCCTAAATGATCCAAGTCATAGGAATATTAAAGTGAGCCATGCCTAACAATAGGTAACAACTTGTCCACTAGAAAACCCTACCTAGACCTCCAAGCCTGAGTTCTAACACCTTTTTCTCTGAGCACTGTTTCTCCTCTCGTTTCCCCTATCCACAAGGATAGAGCCACCAACATCTAGACTTTAACAATTCTGTATGGTACATTTCCTAGTTTCAGCAGAAGCCCTGTATACAACAGTTATTCTCAGGCTAAAAGAGAATGTGAAGAATTGTGAGTGAAATGTAATATTTGGGTATCATTTGCAATCTAATTCAAACAACAAATTTAAACATTTATAACATTTTTAAAGACAATTGCTCATGTAAACCAGGACTATAGATTATTATTTATTGAATATTATTAATTTTTAAGCTGTGATAATTTTAGGCTATATTTTTATGATTCATTATGGTTTAAGAATATGTAGTAAAATGCTTGCATAAGAAATGACAGTGTGTAATTTGATTCAAAATACATAGGGAAGGCATGGCTAAAACCAAATATTCATGTGTAAACTGGGTGCTGAATGTTTGATAATTCACTATACTACTCTGTGCTTACAAATCTGCACTGTAAATGAAAAATGTTAAATGAAACATGTGTACTAAGCATTTCATTTGCTCAGAGGAGGAAGTACAACTGCAGTCTGGATACAGACCACACTGCTCTGAGCACAGGAGTCTTTCAGTTAAGTTCGTGGCCCACAGCAATTTCCAAAGTAAATACACAGGGCGGCCAAACTTAAGTGTTTTTCTTTGTAAACAGCTTAGTTACTAGAAGGCCAACCAGTGGCTGAAATAGTGATAAGATGGCTGCTATCCATTGGAAGCTGGCAATTTGCTCTGAGAAGTCTTAGCGTAAAAATCTAATTTCAACCCATTTTTCTCAGAGGCTAAATTTTATTCCATTTCCTATTCACAAGGCTCCATCATTAGCATATTAAGCTAATGAGTGAATCAATTATTTAAAACTGGCAATATTTTTATTATGCCTAATTAAGTGTTTAATCAGAACATTGTGGCCTGTAAGCCTTTGTAAACAGTGTTTTCCAGAAGACAATTGAAATGACTGCCTGGATCTTTCCTAACAGTATCTTACACTGGGGTAACTAAATAGGAAACTGGAGGCCTAAGATGACTGGGAACAAGCCACAAAGAAGACAGAAACTGGCACCAAGTCTGGCCCACTATAGTGGGTGAAAACAGTATATTCCTTGATAGACAGTGGACCATGCAGAAGGGTAACCACCATTCCAGCTTGGAGACATTGCTCCTGGGGTCTCTAGTGAACAACAAAATAGAGATTTATCAGGTACAGCACTACTTAATTATTTTCTAAATTCCTCTAAAGTATCTAGCAATTTAATTGAAACTTTAAATCATCAGTTACATCAATATTTATAAAATACTTCAAAGATCATCAGAAAATTAAATAATAATTATGCTTTGATTTGGTGCAAGTTGTTGATGATAGGAATACCAAGCATATTTTCTCATATTTGATGTGTACCAAGTTCATTTCTGTTATGCTATCATAAGGCCAAACCATCCTAATGCTTAAACCAGGTCAAAACTGAGTCAATGTAAATTAGTCAATCCCAGGAAAGAGCCAAGAGCCATTCAAAGAAATAGAAAGCAAACAAGGAAGTGGTTAAATTAGGTAATTGTTGGTAAATGCAGTGAATATTAAATTTGCTTACTCATGAAACCATTCTAATCATCACTGGGGGGTATAGAGAATAAGGATTCATGCATGAGCCTTTGTCTCTCAAACTAGGAATGGGCAGATCGGAAACCTCGGTGTTCTGAGATAAACACTAAGGTGAAAGCACATTTTTAATATTTAAGAACACACAGGAAAACAGGGGCTAAAGAAGTTTACACACACACACACACACACACACACACACACACACACACACGCACATGTGCACCTGAGTACAGTCAGAAACAGAGCAAAGTAAAAAACAGAGAGCACAGCAGAAGATAGGAATGACCTTTCCCTGCAGGGAAAAAAAAAAACCACCCAAGTGGCCCACTTATCTCACTGAAAAGAAGAGATATGGGATACGCTGCTTTTAAAATTTTCAGTTTTAAAAATGTATTTCGATGTAGAGACAAGGCAAGCCTCAACCTAGATAAAGCCAGTGTAGGTTAAAGGCCCAGCCAAAGAAACCAGTCCCTGAGCATGAAATCAAGCAGCCTGACCTTGAACCCAGAGTCAGTGAAAAAAAATACACCCTGGATCTGAAACCTGAGCCAGTGAAAGAAATATTTTTACCCCTGAACCCAGAACCAAGAAAAAGACCTGACTCTGAAATGAAAGCCAAAGAAACATTTTGTTCCTGGAACCAGAGCCAGTGAAAGAAATGCTTCAGCCCTGAACTCAGAACCAAAGAAAAACACCCTGACACTGAAATCAGAGCCAAAGAAATTCACTTTTGGCTCTAGAATCAGAGCCAGTGAAAGAAATAGACCCTGGCTGTGAAGAGGTAACATCTTGAAAACAGCAGAAGAAGCAAATAGCTCTGCTAGTTCCTTCCCTTAAGGAACAGAGCAGAACTCAGCCGTAAAGGCTCTCTCTAGGAGAGGAACAGGATTGCTATATCCTGTGGGGAGAACCATCCCCCATTGCACCCCAGCTTCAGGTATCGCCTGACTTCCCGACAAGTCGGGATACCTTTTCCTCCATAGCTGAACAGTCCTACTGCGGCTCCAGCCTCCAGAACTGTCCTGCTATGGCTCTAGTATAGCCTGGCTTCCTGACAAGTCAGGATACCTTTCTCTCTAGAACTGAGCTTTTCTCTTGGGCTCCAGCTTCCAGAGCTGTTCTATGGCTGCTCTAGGTATGCTCTGTCTTCCCGATAAGTTAGGATATCTTTGAAGCTCCAGGGCTGTAACATTCATACTTGCTTACAACCAGGAGCTCAGAAACAGAGGACCATGAACTCGTGTTTCCACCTAACAGATCCATTTGGAGGGGAGGGTTCATCCCAGTGCAGACACCTGACATTGTGGAGAGGCCAGGATGACGACCACAGACTATAGCGGGTACCAGAGTCTCCCTTCAGTGTGAAAGTGCTCTAAAAATAAACATACACCACCTCTGTGCCTTTCCCTCAAGAGACTGTAAGGAAAGAATATTAGTTTGAAATCGAAGGCAAAGTTCACCTGGAGAAATAATAATTTAATGCAAAACCACAAAACTGTAGGATCCTGAGTGGACACAACTTACATGACCCAAAACAAAACCAAATTGCAAAGATATAATGTTGGCTTAAAGGAGTTTCAGGTGGCTATGCTTGCAGGCTTCTATTCTGGTGAAGTCAAGCACAATAGCCTCTGGGGAGCTTGTCTTTAACACATAAGATACAATATAGGACAAAATATGGAACCATGAGTGAATGCCAAAAGAAGTGAAATTTAACTTAAACAGATAACAAATGCTTCCTACATCAGAATTATTTAAAACCATAGTTATTCTTTAAATACAGCAAAACCCAGTGATGTATTTGGGAACAGAAAGAAAAACACTTGCTGATTTGAAATATTAAAGTTTTCAGTAGTTAATAATAAACCAACAAAAATAGACTCTTAACTAGATGGCTTTAACTAACCACATGTACTTAGAATGAAGCATGGAAAAAGAAACAAAGATGTAGAAAACAGAGAAGACTGAGAAGTGGATCCATTGAAACACTGTGTACACCCAGAAGAAGACAGAAATCACGGGACACTTAAACCCCAGTGCTCTCTTTTGGAGATGGTTTCTACTTTCATTGGTTAATAGTGTGGCACATTTCTAGGCTACAGCCAGTGGGCATAAAGATTATGTGCGCCCTGCCTAGGACCCATTCAAAAACCCTGTGTGTTCCTCCACACGTTTTGCCCATCAAGACTAGTTAGTGTGTAGGATGTAGCTTTAGAAAGCTGTATCCAATCAACCGGCTTTCTTTCACTTTAAAATTTTATTTCTTATGAATTATGCAACTTAATATACAGAGAAATGAGTTTCATTATGGCATTTCCATGCATATGTATCATTACACCTGTTCTAATTCATCCTTTTTCCATTGTCCTTCCCTGTGCCACTGCCTACCTCCGACAGATTTCATTGCATTTCAGTATGGTATTTCTTTCTCCTTTTCTCACACTCCTTAAGATATTTTCTGTCACTCTCATGACATTCTTTTTAATTTCAAGATTCATACACACACAGGTACACACACACACACACACACACCCCACATACACAATTTCAAAAGTAGATTCCTCAAATATCAGAAAATGTGGTATTCATCTTTCTGAGGTTGTCTTTCATTACATAATAATGATTTCCACTTCCATGTATTTTTTTGGAAACCTTTTCAAGATTTCAATTTTCTTTATGGATGAATAAAATTTTATTGTGTATCACATTTTCTTTATCCATTCATTTGCTGGTAGACATATGCTTGTTCCATTTCCTGGATATTATGAATAAGTGCAGTAATAAACAGAATTTTACGTGTTTCTTTGACATGTTTGACTTAGAATCCTTAACATATAACCATATATGTAAATATAAGCATACACTCATATGCATATGAATACATGTTCAAATACAGCCCTCTGAGTCCATTTAGTGCACATATATACTCTGATGGCAGGCATTTCCCTGATGGGTAAGGACTTGAATAGAATATTTTTTCAAGTGTTTATTGACTTTTTTTTTCTTTTGAGAATTGCCTGTTATAATAAATTAGCCCCTTTGCTCATTAGATCACTTCTTTTCTGGTATTTACTTTTACAACTCCATGTGTGTATTTTGTATCTTAGTCTCCTATTTGATGTGTAGATGGCCAAGATTTTTCCCCTGCTCTGTTTGCCTTGCTCCTCTATGGTGAGAAATGCCTTTATTGTAAGAAGCTTTTCAATTTTGCATCATCTCAGTTGTCAACCCCCCGGATTATTTCCTGTGCTACCATAATTTTTTTCTGAAATTCCTTTTTTAAGTCTATATCTTTGTTGCTGTGGTGGAACCTTCCTTCCTTCCTTCTTCTTTCCTTTCTTCCTTTATTTTTTATTTTTTATTTATTTATTTTTGATTCCTTTGAAACAGGGGTTCTCTGTGTAGTAGTGATTGTCCTGGAACTCACTCTGTAACTCAAACTCTCAAACTCAGAGATCTGCCTGCCATTGCTTCCCTAGTGCTGAGATCAAAGGTGTGCACCACCAGCACCCGGGCAGGTTTTGTTTATTGTATCACAGGTCTTGCTCCATTTTCAGTAGATTTTTGTGTAGGAGAATAGATACATATCTACCTTCATTTGTCAACTCGTAAAAACCAAATTTTCCCCAGCACCATGTGGAAGTTAAGATGGTGTTCTTTTCTCGGTGCAAGCTTTTAACACCTTTGTCCAAATTTGATGCTTGTCGCTCTGAGGATTTATTGCTGGGACCTCTGTTATAGTCCATTATTTTATACAATTATTTCAATTTTCCTATTTTTTCTAAGGCTTGCTTTGTGGCTCAATGTTTAGACGGTTTTGGAGGAGGTTCCATGGGGTACTAAGGAGACTGTGTCACTTTGGTATTTGGGTGGAATATACTTTAGATTCTGTGAGGTCTATTTGACTTGTGATGTCCTCGCCTCCAGTGTTTCTGAGTTTAGTTCTTGTTCAGGTGACCTGTCTACTGGTGAGTATTGGGTATTGAAGTTACTTACTAGCACTGTTTGAAGGATTAATCTGTTGTGCCACATAGTAAATATTTTAATGAAATTTGGAGTGTTACATGAGTATAGTTTTAGAATTATAATGCACTCCTGGTGTATTGTTTTGTTGAGGAGTATGAAGCAATCTTCCTCATTGTTTTTGACTGGTTTGAAGTCCCTTTTGTCAAATACTTAAATAGCTAAATCTGCTTAATTTTTAGTACTCCATTTGCTGGGTGTACTCTTTAATTTTCCTTTTACCCTGTTAGTTCCTATTATTAATAGCAAGCTACGTTTCTTGGAGGCACTAAAAGATGAATCTTTTTTTCTGATCCAATCTCTTAGTCTGTCTTTTTATTTGAGAAATAGATATTATTAATAATCAAACTTATTTACAAGGTTTTAATACCTGCCATTCATTGATTTTTGTTGTTTGGTTGGTTTGTTTTTGCTTTTTCAAGAAAGGGTTTTTCTGTGTGGCTCTGGCTGTGTTGGAATGCACTCTGTAGACCAGACTGACTTCAAACTCACAGAGATCTGCCTGCCTCTGCTTCCATGAGTGCTGGGATTAGAGGTGTGCACTACCACCACCCAGTCAGTTGTTGATTCTATGTTGTTATATTTGACCTCTTTTTATCGATTATGCTGTAATCATTAATATATTCCCTGTGATCTTTTTACTATGTTTGTGCTTCTCTTAAGAGGAAAATGTTCCTTTAAGTATGCTGTGTAGAGTTGGCTTGGTGGTCTTAAACTAATCTACTTTATTTCTCTTTCACATCTAACAGGTAGTATTTTGAGGGTATAATGGTCTTGGTTGACAGTTGTGATCTTTCATATTTTGCAATATACCTTTCCAGGTCCTTCAGCTTTCAAGAGTTTCTCAATGATCAGGTGTTATTCTAAGGGCTTGCCTTTATAAGTGACTTGACCTCCCTCTTTTGCAGAGTTCAATGTCCTTTTTTTATTCTGTGCTTTTAATATTTTGACCACAATATGCTGTGTCAAGTTTCTTTCCTGGAGTTCTGTATACTTCTTGTGCTCTGGTTGGCATTTCTATATCCACATGTAGAAGCATTTCTTCTTCTATATGAAAATATTTCCTCTGCCTTCACTATGGCATCTTTTCCCGCTGAGCCCATAACACAAATGTTAGGTCTCTTCATGGTGTTCCAGAGTTCTTTCTTGTTCTGATCATGGACTTTTATGTATTTACTCTTGGCCTACTAAGTGAACCAATTCCTCTCCCTTCTCTTCAGGCCACAATACTGCTTCCCACATGATCTATTCTGTCCATGAGCTTCTCTGGCGAGATTTTTAACTGACTTATTTAGGGGTTAATTTCTAGTCTTATCCAAGTTTGGCTTTTCTTTAGCCAATCTATCTTTTTATTAAATTCCATTTTCTTCTTTTATGTTGACTTCCTTATTTCATTCATCGCTTTGCCGTTTGGATATATTTATAATTCTCTTCTTTGATATTTATTTTGCAGGCACGTGTGTGTGTGTGTGTGTGTGTGTGTGTGTGTGTGTGTGTGAATGTGTACATGTTCTAACAGAAACCTGCTGAAGTCAGAAGAAATACACTGAATCCCCTGAAACTAAAGTTATAGATAGTTATTAACTGTCACGTGAGTGGTGGGACCCAAACCCAGGTCCTCTGCAATAGTAGAAAGTGGTGGCAAACATGAGCCCTCTCACCAGTCTTACATTCCTTATTTTGAACTCTATGTCTGGAAGTTTTCCAAGATTGTTCTCAGTGGGGTCTTTTATTATGGAATTAGTTAAGTTTAGAACAGACAAATTGTCTTGGATTTTCTTTGTTTGTTTCTCTGGTAGATTTTTCACATTTGGAGTTAGTTTGATTGGGACCGTGAACCTGAGGCATGGCTTTCCCGTCAGTGTCTGGACCTAGGGAAACTATAGAAGTGTGGGCAGAAGCTTCAAGGTTAGGGACCCCTTACTGGTCAGTACCAGCAGCTGGGCATAAAGGCGGAAGTATGGAACAAGTGGTTGGTAACTTGTGAACTTGTGTTTCACATCATGCGGATGACATACAAGCCTGTGAACAGTCATTTTACATCATTTGAATGACACATAAACACATGAGCATGAATTCTGCAACAGTGGTTGATAAACAAACAATTGAGGAACCAGGAAGGAAAGAAGTCCGAGCCATGGAGAAAGGGAAGTAACAGCTTTATACATTCAGGATGGGAGATGCCTAAGGCTGAAGGTTCACTAAATGGCTGCAAGCTTGGGTGTTTTATAGGGTCTCGGAGTCCTCTCCATGCACACATTGGTCCTATTTAGATACTCTGTTATAGGGAACAAGTGAAGTCCTCAGCAAATGTGTGGTTTGCACATGAATACAGCAATGTCTGGGACCCCAGTAGGAGTAGCAAAGCCTTTCCCCTGGCGACAGTAAAGTCTTCCTCTGGTATGAATGACAGTGTGTACAGAAAACATCCAGCGTTGCTCTTTCCAACTGTGTGATTAGGGCCCGACGATGGCGCTCCTGCAGTCACTGATCCTACAAATATTAACTAACCCTGCCTCCTTATCATCTATGTGCAAAACCTCACTTTCTTGTTCATATGTATGCAACATCCCTGCACCTTGATCTTATTCAACAGTGTCTAATAATAGCTTGAGAGATGGCTCAGTGGTTAATATGGCTGCTCTTCCAGAGGTTCTGAGTTCAATTCTCAGCAACCACATGATGATTCACAGTCATTTATAGTGGGATTAGATGCGCTCTTCTGACATAAAGTTGACAGAACACTCATATATGTAAAATAGATAAACAGTGTACAATAAACGTGTTGAACTTCTAAGATGCCATGGCTTCCCCATCAGAGAGTCCAAATCCTAGCTTTTCTGTGTCTGTGTACCTGTTATTTTTCCAGTGTCTGGTCTTGATTTTTTCACCCTTTGCCCCAGTTGGGTTTATTCTGGAGCCGTGCAGAGCACAGCACATTAGCGATGAAGATCCAGGCCAATGAAGGACCCTGTCTTGAATCAAAGAAGGAAGGCATCTAAGAACTGACATCACAGTTTGTCCCCTAACTACCACGCCTGTGCTCTGTTTGGGCATGTGTGCCTACATGTAGGAGTGCCCACACATGAGCATATACACAGGAAGGAGTGTAAACAAATGGCAAAAGACTACACAAATAGATTTTTTGTGATCTTTGAAACGAACAAATGAATTTCGTAGAACTCACCTGTTAATGAGTATGTGATACTTCCCACTGCTAAACTTCTGGTCTCTGCACCCACTACAGGAAATTTTATAGCAGGGGATAGAAAATGGTAACCTCTTTTGGAAACTGTTTGCTTTACATCTATTCTAAGGACACACTAGGATTTTAGTCTTAGGCTGGCTTCCTTTTTTCTTTCTGTTCTATCGCAGAGTTGGAGTGACCATCATATTCCCGAACAAGAGGCTTTGGAGAATACTTGGACACTCTGGAGCCTGGGATAGAAGGCCTGCCTTACTCCGACAGTGTGCATCTAGCAAGCTTAAATAGCAGGCGACAATTTACAATATAATGGACACTACTTTAGTTCATACCCTGACGACAGAAAACAGTAATATAAGCAAATTGAGAGTCAATTTCTAATGCACGTGAAGTGCTTTTCCCGAACTTGGCTGCTGTTCTATAAAGGCTTACTGACCCATCCTTAATAAGAAAACCGAAGGAAAAGTTCGCCATGACAATGCCTTCCAATACTCTGTGTAGGCCATTTGCTAAGTGACAAATTTTGTTAGAAAGAGTATACCCTGAGCCGCAGCGACTTGTCTACTGTGTCCACACTCAAGAACTGCTTCTTAGCTGGTGATTCACTTTGTCAGTTGGGGGTGATGTGTGTTGTCAATAAAGAACAAGCATAACCACTACTGGAAGATATTGGATTACTATAACATTCTGGGAAAATCTCTTCACTAGTGGAAAATACTTGCTTTTGTTATGTTACTACTCTTTGGGTCATTTGGAACTGAGGCTCTGTAGAAATGACAGGATTACTCACATGTACAAGTTGGCATGCTAGCTTGAGCTATAATTGAAGACATATTTTTCTCCATGGACTAAAGCGTTTTGTTTAGAAATATATTTCCTATTATATTTTTCTTGCACATTTAATTTACTTTTCAGAAATAGTTCCTTTCATGGTTTCTTTTTCTTTTTCTGAAAAAAAATTTATGGTGTGAGAGAAGGTCTGATGTGGTTTGGGAGTGGCTAAGTCAGTTTTGGCCCTCCAAGTATTCATGGGCTGGAATAATCATATCCTCTTGTACTGGAAACCATTTAATTTTCTTTCAAAAAATTCAGAAGCACTCGAGTCTTCCATTTTCGCTAGATCTGGAGTATGAATCTCTGTGAACTCTTGGTGTGCACAGCACAGCCTCTAAGCAGATGAATGCAGGCTTTTGAGGAGCTCCATCCGCGAGGGAGGTGATTTGGCCAAAGGGTGCTGCCACCACATCTTTTCTTTTTTTTTCCGAGACAGACACGCGTGCTAAAGAATGGTTAGATCAGGATGCATCCTAGAAAGAAAAGCCAGGCAGCCAGGGGATGTCTGGTTTCACCGTTCAGCCCCTCCTCTGGTCAACAGTGCTTCGCGTTGCTGGTGCAAATTCAAGCGTGAAGCCAATTTTTATGCTCTAGATGGCAAAAAAATGCAGGCAATTCTAAAGGGTTTCTCTCCCGTCCCCTGGCAGCTGGTATGTTTACACAGTGGGGATGAAAGGCCCGACATCTGTGTTTACATTTCTACATTGCAGGGTCCCCCAAACCCACAGTTAGGACTCATTTATATCCAAGCACCTCTGCCCCAGAATTACAACAGCACAGGCTTTAAACTGCTCCTCCATAAAGGCTTTGATCTCCTTGTACAGAATCGTCTTTGATGAGTTGTGATTGGAGACAGGGAGCTGGAGGCTTTATACTTTCACAGCTCCCCCTTCTTTCTCTGCACCCCAACAATTAAGGAACTTGACCCAGACCTTTGAGCACTGAAGCAGCTTTCTTTTTTAAAAATTTTTTTATTGATTTTATTGAGCTATATATTTTTCTCCTACCACTCACTTCCTCTTCTCTCCCCTTCTACCCTCTTCCATGGTCCCCATGTTCCCAATTTACTCAGGAGATCTTGTCTTTATCTACTTCCCATGGAGATTAGATCCATGTATGTCTCTCTTATGGTCCTCACTATTGTCTAGGTTCTCTGTGATTGTGAATTGTAGGCTGGTTTTCTTTGCTTTATGTCTAAAAGCCACTTATGAGTGAGTACATACGATATTTGTTCTTCTGGGTCTGGGTTATCTCACTCAATATGATGTTTTCTAGCTCCATCCATTTGCCTGCAAATTTCAAGATGTTGTTCTTCTTTTTCTGCTGTGTAGTACTCCATTGTGTAAATGGACTACATTTTGAAGCAGCTTTCTATAAAGCCCACTTTGTCATCAGAACAAAAGTTAGACCCTGGAATGAATAAAGCAATGGGTCTCAAAAGAACTTGCTAGTTAATAAACTCATGAGTTCGCTCTAATATATTATTCCAGTAGGTTAGAATCTGCTGGGGTTTCTTATTAGATGAGAAAATACCAGGATTTCATGTATATCTAAAGGGAGAACCTAGGAATTTGCTTTTTCACGAGATTCATCTTGTACATAGAATTATTTAAGGATATAAGCTAGGACTGAGAAGTGGTTCAGTTGTTTGTCCCACAAACATAAGGACGCAATCTCCAGGACCCGCATGAAAGGCTGGTTATAGCTGCATGTGTATTTAATTTCACAACTGGGGAAGGACAGATAGAAGGATCCTTGTGACCTTTTGCTCAGCCACTCTACCAAAGATGAGCTCCAAGTTCAGTAACTGAGAGACTCCACATCAAAAAACAAGATGAAGTGGTTGAGAAGGGCACCTCATGTGGACCTCTTAGCTCTAGATGCACATGCATGCACGTGCAGCAATATGCATGTGTGCACTCAGAGAGAAATAAGGGCCTTCTGAGTCCCAAGTTAAGATGTACAGTATGTTTCAAGACACTGCTTCATTCTATGCATCCTCTAAACCCTTTCAGAGAAATGGGTGTGGTCTTCTCAACTCTTAATCAGCATTATGTTGATGAGATGACATCATCTTCTTTGAACACTTGAATAGCCTACTGGAAAATTTCCTTACCACATTACATTGCTTTATACTTACAAACCTTTGGCTTATAAAATGGGGCAAAATAGTTCAGTAGATTAAAAATATTGATAGAACTAAAGCTTTTGAAATGTGAATTTGGACCTGTCAAAGTTTTGTTACCAACTTTATACTCTACCTTGGCAATTTCCATGATGGTTTGCATCTCTACTTTATGTAGAAATTTTATCAAAATAATTACCGATTCACTTGGAGTTGTAAGAAACAATACAGTGAGGTGCTTTTTGACCCTTTGGTTTACCAATGGTAATGTTAAACAAGCATACAGTATTATAACAAAAAAACAGACATTGCTACAATCTACATATTTTTCCTTATACACTGTGTATTTGCATAGTTGTGTTTAATTCTATACTAGGTCTGAGGATGTACCACCACAGACTAGATACTGAACAAACAGTTCCACCAACACAAAAATTCTTGGATTGTTCTGTTATAACCACACCCATCTCTTCTTTTCCATTATTGGCCTTGGCAATCACTAATTCAGTCTTTGTTTCTTTTTATTTTTTCTCTTATTGAAAACAATTTTTTTTTGCTTCTCACATAATATATCCTGATTTTGGTTTCCTCTCCCTCTTCTTCTCCCATTCCTCCTCTCCTCCCCTCCTGTCCAGATCCACTTCCTTTCTGTCTCTCTTTAAAAAACAAACAGACTTCTAAGTGATAATAATAAAACAAAATAAGATAAAACAAAACCTAACACATTGGAATTGGACCAAACATATAAACAGAAAGAAAGGATCCCAAGAGGAGACATAAGAAACAGAGACCTACTCATTCATACACGTAGGGATCGCATAAAAACAATAAACTAGAAGCCATAATATATAAAGAAAGGACCTGGTGTAGACCTGTGCAGGTATTCAACATACTGTCTCAGTCTCTGTGATTCCGTAAGAGCTTTGATCATGCGGAGTCAGGGGGCCTTGTTTCTGTAATGTCTTCTTCCCTTGGTTCTGGCTCTTATACTCTTTCTATCTCCTCTTACACAGGCTTCCCTGAGCCCTGAGGAGAGGCGTTTGAAGAGGACATCCAGTTTAGGACTGGGTCTTCCAAGGTCTCTTACTCTCGGAATCATGTCAGGCTGCTGATCTCTTTGCTTGTTTTCATATGCTGCAGGAGGAAGTTCCTGCAGTGGTGACGGAGAAAGGTTCTGATCTGTGAGCACAGCAGAATGTCATTAGGTGTCATTTTATTGCTACTTTTTTGTCTGTTTATTTCTGTTTTTAGAAATAGGATTTTAGAAGTAGGATTTTACTTTACTGTATGTCCTTCAGCTATCTAGTCTTCGTTTCTTAGTCACCCAAACAGTGTTGGGTATGGGTTCCATCTCATGGACTGGGCTTTAAGTCAAATCAGGTATTGGTTGGTTACTCTCACCAACTTTGTTCTGCTCTGGCCCTAGCACATCTTGCAGGTAGGACAGCACTGCAGATCAGAGGACTTTTGGTTAAGTTGGTGTTTACGCTTCTCTTTTAGTAGCCTTCAGAGTACCTTCCTATAAAAAGAAACTAGAATATAGGTGTGAAATTGCTATATAAACACCAGTTTGACGTCTCCATATTCAATGAGTTGTGTAGGTGTTGTCTTCAGAATCAGAGTCTTGCAGTCAGTTTCTGGAGAGCAACTGAAAGTCTTGGGAAAAGCTTGGATTGTTTGGGGATTCCCATGGGATTTTCTTTGGCCTACAACTCAATTAGATGTTATGTAATCCTAGACTAGAAGCTTCATTTAGTGATAAGCGATGTCTAATTGGGGCTCTGTGTCCCGTATTATTTGGTGATTTCATTTCAATATCCATTAAATATGTATGTAAATGGCCCTTACTTATAGATGCCTCTGTCCATATTCCCTTCCTTGTCACCATTTTTCTTTCTACTTTCTGATTGATCCTTTCATTTCATTACCTCTCACTCATCCATAACTATCTATTTTATTTTCCTTTTCTAATGAGATATTTCTGCCTCTCCCAGGTCCTTATTCTATACTTAACCTCTCTAGTTCTATGACTTAACAGCTAATATCCAATATAAGTGAATACATACCATATTTCTCTTTCTGAGACTGGATTAACTCACTCTGGATAATTATTTTTTCAGTTTGATCCATTTACTTGTAAATTTCATTAGTTTGCTGTTTTCATGTCTAAGGAATATTCCATTGTGTAAACGTACCACATAATAATCAAAACATAAAGCATACAGAAAAAATAAAGAATAATAAGAGCTGCAAAGAAAAAAGATCAAGTAACATAAAAAAGACATACCTACCAGAATTACACCTGACTGAAACAAGAAGTTCCTGGACAGATGTGATGCAAACACTAAGAGACCACAGATGCAAGCCCGAGCTACTATACCTAGCAGAGCTTTCAATCACTATAGGTATAGAAAACAAGATACTCTATGACAGAATCAAATTTGAACAACACCTATCCACAAATCCAGCCTTACAGAACGTACTAGAAGGAAAACGCCGACCCAAGAAAGTTAGCTGCCCCCACAAAAACACAAGCAACAGATAATCTCAAATCAGCATACCTCAAAGAAAGGAAACACACAAACACTACCATCTAAAAATTAGTATCACTCACTGGTCATTAGTATCTCTTAATATCAATGGATTCAATTCACCTACAAAAAGACATAGGCTAACAAAATGGATATGAAGACAGAATCTTCATATGCAAGAAACACACCTCAGCCTCAAAGACAGACAATACCTCAGAGGAAAGAGTTGGAAAAAAAACTTTCTAATCAAAAACAAGCTGATATATATATATATATATATACATATATATATATATATCCTAATATCTAACAAAATAGACTTCAAACTAAAATAAATCAAAAGAGATGGAGAAGGAGACATCATATTTATTTTAGGAAAAATCCATCAATCCTGTCAATTGAGTCAAAATCTATGACTCAAATACAAGAACACCCACATACATAAAAAAAGCAACATTACTAAAGCTTAAATCACATATCAAAACTCCACACACTAATAGAAGGAGACTTCAGCACCCCACATTCACCACTAGACAGTTCTGCCAGACAGAGACTTAACAGAGAGGTGAGAGAACTAACAGATGTCATGATTCAAATGAACTTAACAGACAACTATAGAACATTTCACCCAAACACAAAAGAATATACTCTTCTTAGTACTTCATGGAACCTTCCCTAAAATTGACCACATACTCAGTAACAAAGCAAACCTCAATATATATATATATATATATATATATATATATATATATATATATATATATATATATACATATATGTGTGTGTGTGTGTGTGTGTGTGTGTGTGTGTGTGTGTGTGTGTTGGAATAAGCCCTTGTATCTTATTGGATCACCATACTTAAAGTTAGAATTCAACAACAACATTAATTGTAGAGAGCCTACACATTCATGGAAATTGAACAGTGCTCCAATGAATCACCCCTAGGCCAAGGAAGAAATAAAGAAAGAAATAAAAGACTTCCCAAAATTCAATGAAAATGAATGCACAACATATCCAAATCTATGGATGGCTATGAAAATAGTGCTAAGAGAAAAGTTCATAGCACTAAATGCCTACATAAGGAAAGTGGAGAAATCTTATACTAGTAACTTAACAGCATACCTGAAAGCTCTAGAACAAAAAGAAGCAGGCTCATCTAGGAGAAGTAGAAGACAGGAAATAATCAAATTGAGGGTTCAAATCTATAAAATAGAAACAAAGAATCAATGAGACAAAAAGCTGGTTCTTTGATAAAATCAACAATATAGACAAACCCTTATCCAACCTAATCAAAAGGCAGAGTGAGAACATCAAAATTAACAAAATCAGAAATGGAGACGGGTACATAATAACAGACACTGAGGAAATCCAAAAAATTATTAGGTCATATTTTAAAATCCTGTACTCCACAAAACTGGAAAACCTAAAAGAAATGGACAATTTTCTGGATAGGTACCACATACCAAAATTAAAGCAATAGATGAACAATTTAAATAGACTTATAACCTCCAAGAAAAAAGAAGCACTCATCAAAAGTATACCAAACAAAAAAGCCCACAGCCCAAAGATTTCAGTGCAGAATTCTATCAGAACTTCAAAAAAGAGCTAATCACTATATTCTTCAAATATTCCACACAATAGAAACAGAAGGAGCATTGCCAAACTCTTTTTATGAGGCGATAGTTACCCTGCACATAAAGCACATAAAGTCTCAACTAAGGAAGAGAATTACAGACCAATCTCCCTCATGAACATTGATGCAAAAATGCTCAATAAAACACTAGCAAGCCAAATCCAAGAACACATAAAAAAAAAAGCATTCACCATGATCAAGTTGCCTTCATTCCAGAGATGCAGGGATGGTTCAACATAGGAAAATCTATCAATGCAATCTCCCATATAAATAAACTGAAAAAAAACATATGATCATCTCATTAGATGCTGAAAAAGCATTCAGCAAAATCCAACACTCTTCATGATAAAGGTCTTAGAGAGATCAGGAATACAAGGAATATATCTAAACATAATGAAAGCAATATATAGCAAATCAACAGCCAACATAAAATTAAGTGGAGAGAAGCTCAAAGTGATTTCACTAAAATCAGGAACAATAAAAGGCTGTCCTCTCTCTCCATATCTATTCAACATAGTGCTCAAAGTACTGGCTAGAGCAATGAGACAATAAAAGGAGATAAAGGAAATTCAAATTGGAAAGGAAGAAGTCAAACTTCTGCTATTTTCAGATGTTATAAAAATCAGTAGCCCTTCTATATACAAATGATAAACGGGCTGAGAAAGAAATCACAGAAACATCACTATCTACAATAGCCACAAATAACGCAACATATTTTGGGGTAACATTAACCAAAGAAGTAAAAGACGTGTATGACAAGAACTTTAAGTCTTTGAAGAAAGAAATTAAAGAGGATATCAGAAAATAGAAATATCTGCCATGCTTTTGGAGAGGTGGAATCAAAATAATAATAATGGCAATTCTTCCAAAAGCATTCTACAGATTCAATGTCATCCTCATCAAAATCTTAACACAATTCTTTACAGACCTTTAAAGAACCATATTCAACTACATATGGAAAAGCCAAAAGCCGAAGATATCCAAAACAATCATGTACAAGAAAAGAACTTCTGGAGGCATCACCACCCCTGACATCAAGCCCTATTATAGAGCTACAGTAATGAAAACAGTTTCATACTGGCATAAAAACAGACAGATAGACCAATAGAATTAAGTCAAATACCTTTACATTAATTCACACACCTAGGAACACCTGATTTTTGACAAAGAAACTGTAATTATACAAAGGAAGAAGAAAGCATCTTCAACAAATGGTGCTGGCATAACTGGATGTAGAAAAATGCAAATAGATCCATATCTATCCCCATGCACAAACCTCTGTTCACCATGGAGAGCAGATGAGATGGTTTAGTGTGGATTAGAGAACTCAAATTATGTAAATCTTAAATCCACTCTAAAACATGAAAGAATTTGTAAAAATTACTGGAAAGGGAAAAGATTCTAAACAGGAAAATTATCCTAGGAAAGGTGTGTGGCAGACTGAAGGTTACTTGTAGCAATTAGGAGAGAGGGACAAAGTATAATCAGATTGTTACTAGCTATTATGGTCAAACACTGATGTCCACCTTAGAGTTTGCTTGTTAAACCCTTATGCCTGAGGTGATTATAAGAGAAGATGGAGTTCTTTGGTGATATTCAGGTTGTGAGAAAAGAATTCTCATGAGTAAGACTAATGCCCATGTAAAAAGAGATCCAAGAGACCTTTTTGATCCTTCTGTCCCATGTGGGATTATGATGGAAAAACTCATAGGCTGCATCCTAGTTGGCTTCCTCACATGAACCTGTTCATGCCAACTCTTTGAGCTTGGACTTCTAGCCTCCAGAACTGTGAAAAAAATTCAATTACATTGAGCACTGCTTCTATCGCACTTTGTTATAGAGGTCTGTGCTAAATGCAACACATTGAGCAGTATGTACTACATGTGTGTACTTGTTCCATCTTTCTGAAATAAATTGGTAACAAAAACACAACTGAGATTGCACACAATGGGAGGAGACAGTGTGACTGTGAGACTCAACTCAGTTGACTTCAGGCCATGCTAGCCATTAGATAGTCTACCTGTTTCTTATCTATAGAGCTTCACAGAGCTGCAGGTTCATACCTGAACTGGTTCTTTGACTTAAGCAGGGCTAGTATATAAGTAAACCTTCCATTGCTATGCTAAATACAATGACTAAAGCAACTTATTGAAGAGGGCACTTATTTTGGTTTATGATTCCAGAGGGCTGAGTACATCGTGGAGGGAAGGTATGGTTGCAAGTCACATCTCAACTACAAGTTCAAAGCAGAGAGAGCAAACTGGAAGTTACACAAGGTTTTTAATCTCAACGACAGCTCCCAGTAGCTACTCCTTCCAGCAAGTCTGTACCACCTCAACTTGCCTAAATAATGCTACCATCTAGGGACCAAGTTTTCAAATATCAGAGCATCTGAGGGATATTTCCCACCCAAACCACTACAGCCAGCAATACAATTAGGATGTAAATCGAGTCCACAAATTTCTTTTTTTTTTCTAGTAGTTCCTAATTCAATCTAACTGATATGTGAATTCACGAAGAATTCCAGCCTTGGAAAGTATCTGGTGTGAAGTCACCATGGGTTATTAGCACAAACTGGGTAAAATGAGCTTGGCCCCGCATAATGTGCATTTATTCCTTGCCAACTCCTGTTACTCCCTTTCCTCCCCCCATCATATAACATCTGAACAAATCCTTCATGAAATACATCTTTGAAAAGAGATAATGGAGTTCTGGTATTCGATCAGGAGTCCAACGGAGGGTCAGTGGCTTTGCAGACCATAGTCCTGTGCCTATCATTGAATGGCCCATAGAGACAGAAATCAAAAGAACTATGGCCTTCCTAAGCCAATGCAAACTATGCTGCCACACCATATCTAAGGCTCCAAAGAAAGAATTAGGAAGAAGACCCTGTGGGGTGCTGCAAGACTCAACCTCTGTGCTACTGTTACAGAGGTGATGGATCGGCATTCACTGGGAAGGCAGACCTGACAGTGACACATGCTACATGTTCTGGAATTAAGGAAACTGAATCTCAAATGCCGGTGGCAACTGTGCCTTCGAGAGCAGCTGTGCTGCCATTCTGGGGCCCAGCTGCAAAAGATATTTGCTTCACCCAGCCACAAGGAGAAGTGACAATGTGGAGGACTCCGGTGATGATTCTGCCCCTCATACATATCCCTGCTTCACTTTCATTTTCAGTTGTAAGGGAGGCATTTGTTAATACACCTAAAAGGCTTCACTTGTAATTGTAGATGCTTACAATAAGGAAATACTCATAGCCTAAGGGCCCCACAATAAAAAGCAAAATGTGTGTAATCCCCAAATACGTATGGAATTTCAAACAAATTCACTTAGAGTATTAATGGCTTTAATGAAGACAGGCTTCTAACTTAAAATCAACAAATCATTAGATCTGCAGTAAAAGTGTAAGCAATGAACTAATTAATATACTTGCTGATTATTTTCCTTGATAAAGACATTGGCTGTTAAGCTTAATGATGCCTCAAAATTCAGCTGAACAATGAAAAAGGCTACCAGGCAGTTACTTGAAATCATTTATTTAAAAGGCAACAACTTACTGCTCTCATCAGAACGACAGAGCTGGGGTGTAGCTCTGTGCTCATACAAGGCTTCCCAGAGTGGACAAGGCCCGGTGTTTTGCCCCTATTACTGCCAAAATGATGAACAAACAAGTAAATGAGAACAGCAGCCTTAATTTTTATTGTTATTGCTACTTTTGTATTATCCTTTGATCAAATTTTGCTAGTCTATATGAAATTCAAGTGTTCTAAGACTCTAGACAGAGTCTTGAAACTCTCTATAAAGCATAAGGCATTGTAATATTCACAATGTAATTCGTTGGAGTATTTGTGTGTATGTGCAAATTCTTGTGTAGTGGGGCATAAATGTGACAGTGGGGATTCAGAGGACAACATGAGCCCTTGGACCTCACCTTCCACATTGTTGGAGACCCTTCCTTTGTTGTTGTCTGTTGTATATACCATATTAGCTTCAGCAGTCTTTACCTCTTTCCATCTTGCTTTAGAAGTATTGAGGTTAAAGATATATGCTACTTCACCAAGTTATTGTGTGTGTGTGTGGTTTTTCAAGACAAGGTTTCTTGGTAGCTTTGGAACCTGCCTTGGAACTAGCTCTGTAGACCAGGCTGGCCTCGAACTCACAGAGATCCACCTACCTCTGCCTCCCGAGTGCAGGGATTAAAGACATGTGCCACCACCGCCTGGCCCCAGTTTTGTATATATGAGTTCCAGAGATTCAGTCTCAGGTAGTCATGTGCGCGTAGCCTCTGAATTACCTCCCCAGCCCCTAAACTGTAACTGTGGGTTTCAGTTGTTGATGCCTCAACTTCCTTAGGTTCCTAGCACACTCCTTTAGGGTGCCCTTTCCTGCCTAGTTATAGATTGGAGAGAAAACCAGAAAACTTAATGCTTTCACTTTGAGGAAGTTTGTACCTTAGTTGTGACTGAAAGGCATTTACATAGATTATTAGAGCTAGCAAACAGCAGGAACCAGGCTGGACCCAGTGTTTATCCTATCCACCCCAAGAAAGATACCAAGTTGTCAGTCACCACCGCGCATATGACGAGAGTGAACTCCTCCTCTGAGAGGTGAAGAAAGCATTCATCACCGTTGTTACTCGGAACATGATTAATTAACACTTAATCCTTTCATTTAAATAAGCCTAACTTGGGTGGGTGCCCCTTTAAAAAAGAGACTCCTATGAAAACACCGCATGAATGAAACTTAATTCTTCCCTTTTACTGCCCGAACTTGTTTTACACAAAAGAAGTCTGTGTTTAAAAAAAAAAAAAAGCCCAACCATTCACGTCTCACCGTGAAACTCTTTTCATCGTGCCCCCACACACCATCAAAGACGGGGAAATACTGCGGTTTATTAAGATGTATATTTTCAAACTCAATGAGAGTGACAGCCTCAAGTTGCAGTATGACTGCGGGCCAAAACTAGAGACACTTCCCACATTCCTTGGCATTACATGGAGAAAGAAGAGCTACACACGCACTGTCGCTCTGTCAAAAACTTAATTCTTCTTGACAGCTTCCACTTGAAAGCTAAGATCAGTCAGCACTCTGGCATTCCCATCACCTTGGACAGCAGCTAGCAGACAGTGGAGACATCACTCCACTATCAGGGGTTCGTCTGTCAGACGTGAGAAAACTCATCAACTGTCAATCACAAAGCCTCATCCTAATTAAACAAAGGCCAAATGTAAACCAGGTATTTTTGATCCACCCCCCTGTGTAATGCGGGTTTATCAGAATAATGGAAATTGAAATTTATTGGACACACAGCCTCTCTTTAGTATCAGCCGGAACATTTACCTAGAAGTCACCAGAGAAACATGCCTCTAATATTCACTCATCTCTGTGGTCCTCGGGCATTGCTTGGCCCTTTGTGAGCAGTTAGGGACCTGTCCTGTTTAAAGGACTGCCTGTGGTGTTTCTTTCTCTCTGTGTGTTTTGCTTTGTTCCCTATCAGTGTTGGCATCTGACAGTTTCTTTTGATAAAACGCTCAGAGAAGCTGGCATCCAACTGTTAACCTTCCGTGGATGCAATCCCCGGCAGGTCACTGGTCTCAACACTCCTGGTATATTACACCTGCAGCCACAAGACCCTTGACCATACGTATCACTTAGTGAATTTGGCAACCGAGGGGTAGGGCTTCAAAACAGCATGCGCTGCACACTGACAGCAGCCCCTGGGCTCCCCCTTTCTCTGTTCTTCTAGGCCTCCCCATGTAGCCTAAACACTGTCAGTACAGATGGTTCCTGTCGTGGGGTTTCTATTGCTGTGATGAAGCATCATGACCAAAAAGCAAGCTGGGTATGAAAGGGTTTGCTTAGCTTACACTTCAGGATTGCTGTTCTTCACTAAAGGAAATCAGGACAAGAACTCAAATAGGACAGGATTCCAGAGGCAGGAGCTGATGCAGAGACCATAGAAGGAGGCTGCTTACTGACTTGCTTCTATGGAGTGCTCAGCTCACCTTCTTATAGAATCCATGACCACAAGCTCAGGAATGGCATGGCTCACCATGAGCTGGCCCCTTCCCCACTGATCACTAAATGAGAAAATGCCTTACAGCTGGATCTCAAGCAGACACTTCCTCAGCGGAGGCTCCTTCCTCTGATGACTCTAGATTGTGTCAAGTTGACAAACAATATTGTCCAGTACAGTTACCCACCCTTTGAAGGAAGGGCCAGTTTCGTCTGTTATTTTGTTTAACTCTGACATAAAATTCATTTTGCATTGTACAAAACCATGGACTCTCATATTAGCATCAGCCATAGGAAATAGGCTCCTTGGACATCGATGACCTGAGGGCCTTCGGCAGTGCTGACCACTCTTCTATCTCTCTCAGGTCACTCACCTGCCTAACAACCTGCCTGTGCCCTGCACAGGATCACAAACACAAATACTCTCCCAAGATATCTGAACCACCACAGTTGGTGGTGATGTCTCTGAGCAGACACTACTGTCGGGGGTCATTCCTAGCAGTTATCTGCTGCTGATGATCACACATCGACAGCGCCTGCCTGAAGACAAAGGTTTGCCATTTGATTTCCGAAGGACTTCGATAAATGTCATGGTGTTCGCTTGAGTTGTCACACCTAGCCCTCTCAATCTGGAGCTCTCATTTTTTCAGGGGGTTGAGTTGGGAAAGTCCATGTGATAAAATCTTGGTAAAGAAAAAGATGGCTCAATAGATGACATCATCTCACAGATCCATTTACATGTCAGATGTGAGGCCAGGTGAGTAGAGCTCCACAGTGAAGAAAAACATCTTCCTACCATTTGATGTTTTCTGTCTACTCAATGAGACAGCGAATAAATCATCAAAGAAAAAAATGTGAAAGTAACAGAAATACATAGGTAAAGCAGATTACATAATACCTGGAATATGATACTCAATAAATATAAAACATTATCCTATAAATAATTTCCATATGAGAATAACATAGCATGGTGATGCATGATGCATTCCAATCATATTGTGCAGTTATTATAATAGGCAGTGGTTGTTACGATTATTGTTGAATATCGAATCACTCAAAATTTAATGGTTTAAAATACTAGTAATTGACTTTTCTTTTCTCTTTAAAATTGCTTTTATTGAGATATATATTTTTCTCTACTCCTCTCCTGTTCTCTCCCCATTTTTTCTACCCTCTCCAATGAAGAAGGACGCTAAAAAGAAATCCCCCACTAGCTCAGAATTGAGTATAATGAAAGGTTATTTATTTAGGGGTAGACTCACAGATCATAATCCTCTGATGCAAAAGGGAACAGCAACCGTGTCCCACAGCTGGACACACACTTTATATCAGCATATATAGTATAAGAAACCACACCCAATTGGGCGGGTAACTTAAAGGCTACTGGTGGTAGGAATTCCTACAGCAATCCCATGCTCCCCATTTACTCAGGAGATCTTGTCTTTTTCTACTTCTCATGTAGATTAGATCCATGTATGTCTCTCTTAGGATCCTCTTTGTTGTCTAGGTTCTCTGAGATGTAAATTATAGGCTGGTTTTTCTTTGCTTTATGTCTAAAAGTTACTTATGAGTGAGTACATATTATATTTGTCATTTTGGTTCTGGGTTACCTCTCTCAATATGATGTTTTCTAGTTTCATCATTTGCCCGCAAATTTCAAGATGTCAATTATTTCCCGCTGTGTAGTACTCCATTGTGTAAATGTACCACATTTTCCTTATCCATTTTTCAGTCGAGGGGCATTTAGGTTGTTTCCAGGTTCTGGCTATGACAAACAATGCGGCTATGAACATGTCCTTGTGGCACGATTGAGAATCTTTTGGGTATATACCCAAAAGTGGTATTGCTGGGTCTTGAGGTAAGTTGTTTCCTAGTTTTCAGTGAAATTATCATAGTGATATCGAAAGTGACTACACCAGTTTTCACTCCCACCAGCAGTGGAGGAGTGTTCCCTTTTACAATGTTTTTGATTGTGGCCATTCTTACAGGTGTAACATGGGTAACAGTGGTGTACTGGTCAGGAAAAAGACCTTCACTAACCGCCACCTCAAACAGAGGTCTGATCTCCAAAATATACAAAGAACTCAAGAAATTGATTATCAAAAGAACAAATAATCCAATAAAATATAGGGTACAGACCTAAACAGAGAACTCTCAACAGATGAATCTAAGATGGCTGAAAGACACTTAAGGAAATGCTCGACATCCTTACCCATCAGGAAAGCGCAAATCAAAACCACTCTGAGATTCCATCATACACCTGAACATGTCACTGTGACTCTTAGACCTCACTTCCTGTGATCACTGTTCAGTTGGGGAATATCAACGGGGGCCTGGGTGCACCTTGGTGACTTTCTGAGCTTTTTTCTCTTTTTGCTGGGAATGGGAGAGGTTTTAAATGTCCACTTTTCCCCTCTTCTACATTGTAAAGCCATCAGGGTTTAATTAGTGGGAAATTCTTGAGCAACAATTGATTTGTTAAACTATCATTCAATCTCAAGTACTCTCTTTTTACTAAGAATTACTGGAAAATTAGATATCCAGCTTTGGATTTTCCTGAGTGAATTCCCATTTATATGGTACCCTTACTAAATTTTACAATTAGATTTTGTTTGTAAACTACTTCTGGTTGAAATTTGTTAAAATTTTCATTTTACACTGATCTCTTAGATATTCGTAGATTCAGATAATGAAACTAAGAAACACATTTGATTAAAGCTGACAGCTTTGGGTTTGGGAAAAGTGTTTTAAGCCATTGCCTAGGCCTTTGGAAAATCTACTTCATGCTTATTACAGCCTTTCCTTCTATTAGACTCCTTTGTATTTAGAGAAAAGTTGCAACCATGTGTTTCTGGTTCATTTGTAATTATCCTATTTAGTTTTAATTCATAAAGCTACTGTATTGTGAGAAACTTTATTGTGACATATAAGACATTTTAAGTCTTTTTTAAATACATAAAATATGTGATTGCCAAACTTCATCTGAAAATCAAAGATTGTTTTCTTACAAGATGCTTGATCCTAGGACGGGTACTAGGTGTAGGTGGGTAAACTGCACTAAGTTTTCTCGTGTTTGCCTCTGAGTCTATACAGATTAAGGATTTATAGCTATGCACTTGGCTTAATAGGCATCACTCAGCATCTCTGTAGATAGGGCTTACTTAGATTGTTGGGTACATTCTCTGGAAAAGTCGTGGAAGTATTTTAGTATTGTTGGAGATACAACACAATATAGGACAGAGTCTCACATTCTTACACACTTCTAGAAACTGGAGGAATAACAACTCCTCGCAGAAAGATAAGTACCTTTGTAAACACAGAAAAGAAACATACTGCCTGATCCAAACACAGGCCAAAATATAAGGAAGCAAAGGAAAAGAAAGTAAATGAGTGTGTGAGAACTATCCCAGAAGTGGCGAGGGTGGTAAGGAATGCACAGTGAATTAGTGGTCATCTTAAAGAAATAGAGATGGAAGAGACAGTCAGAAAGACACACACATACACACACACCGAACACACACAGAGCCTCACACACTGTGGGCAGGGTTGTCTAGAGAACATCCAGTCCAGTACAGGCCACAATATTCTACCCTTGTCCATTTAATCAAACCCTGCTCTTCTTAAAACTTTAGGACTAGATCTCAGCTAAATTAGTAGCTTTTTCGCTATGACCAATATAATTCAGAGTACTCCAAGTAGATTTCAAATCAATGCATAAGGTGGATAGAACAAAACAGATAGAGAGCTATTAATATCTATAATTTTAGAATAATTCCCTGGCAGTTCTTCATACTTTTAATTCCCGCTCATCTCTATAGCATGTGCTTCATAATGAAAATCGAGTGACCTTACCTTGTAACTGACAAAAGTTTAAATCTTTTAATCAAGTATCATATTATATGCATTTTATTGCATTTCTGAAATGTTATATTTTCAGCTTCCTAAAAGGAGTTGAATAAAAATGTTGGCAATGGTACTAAATCGAGTGAGGGATTAGTAGAGAGTAGAGTCTTCAGGAGTACATCCATGATCACAGTTTGTCGTCTGGGGAGATCCGGCCTAAATCTGGCCATGGAAGCATTCAACCCCAGACCATCTCGAGACATTTTTGGTAATGTTTCTAACTTGGTTTCAATCATTAAACCTACCAAATAAAAGCCCACCTTATAAGTTTAGAGAGCCAGTGTTTTCAGCAGCTAATTTTATAAACTAAAGGATTTGAGCAATAATTATGTGAAAATCCTCTCATATTAACTGTTGTTCATTCAGAAGACAAGTTCTAGAAAGCACAACAATGTTTTAGAAAATGATGACACTCTGCAAATAAAATCTGGCAGGAAAGGTAACATTTAAGCCAACATGTCTTTGCTCATTACTATGTGACTCAGAAACAAATTCTTCCTCGGAGTTCATATCGACTGAAAAGTACATTCATGAACACTGTCTGGATCCTTCTCGTGTGATAATCCAAAATGTGTCCAAACAGTTGAAGAAAGAAAGAAATTAGCTTTCATGGAGTTTCAGGAGAATTGAGTTTATAGTAACTAGCCTTCATAAATTCACCAAAGGTGAAGGGAGCAGCGGAAGACATGCAACTGCTCTGATGTCGATGTCCTTGGGAGTGTTTGCTTCCCCAGCTAAAACAGTCCAGAAACTCAGTGTCTATTTTAGCTACAATGTTGTTGGAATGCTGTTCATTCAGGTGCAAATTACTTTTCTGATCTCAAAGAATGAAGTAAACACTGAATCAGTTTTTAGAATCACTCTAGTGTGATTCTTTACCTTCAAAATTCCCATTCTTATGAGAAGGATATGGAAACATGCTGTAGAATATTATTTTAAGATGTGTTACATTCACTTATTCTGTGGAATATTTGTTTTAATGATGAAAAGATGTGTTGCATTCACTTATGTTGCATTTGTTTAACTCTGTGAAGCTGTGTTACTTTGCCGGTCTAAAGCACATGATGGTCTAATAAAGAGCTGAATGGCCAATAGCAAGGCAGGAGCAAGGATAGGCAGAGTTGGCAGACAGAGAGAGTAAATAGGAGAAATCTTGTACGAGAGGGCAAGGGTGAAGGAGTGAGAAAAGAACGGTCTAGCTACTCAGCAACACAGCCAGTCACAGAGTAAGAATGATTGATTATAGAAGTAAGAAAACGAAAAAGCTCAGAGGCAGAAGATAGAAGAGATAATTTAAGAAAAACTGGCTAAAAGCAAGCCAAGTTAAGACTGGGCATTTATAAATAATAATAAGCCTCTCTGTGTGTGATTTATTTGGAAGCTGGATGGTGGGTCCCCCCAAAAAACTGTAAAGAGTAAAAAGAGAAAAACAAAACAAAACAAAAAACAACAACAACATTTTGGTTCTCCAATGTGGGGTTAGAGTTAAAAAAAAAAACAAAACAACAACAGAAACATCCGAATGTCCTAGTTAGGAAAATATTTTAATGCTTTTTTGAAAACAGCTTGATGTATTTTGATTTTGAACAGTTACACCTAAAGTCAAGATTCAAAAGGTTCCAACATAATAGGATCACTAAATTGTTTTTATAGAAAAAAATCATTGAAAACATTTGTGGTCATCCAACATCAGCAGGGGAACTAGAACCAAAGAGCTACAAAATCAAAGAAGAAAGGATGGTGTAACGGTGTGGTAGAATGAAGAA
Organism: Myodes glareolus; assembly: GCF_982192425.1. Lineage (NCBI taxonomy): Eukaryota > Metazoa > Chordata > Mammalia > Rodentia > Cricetidae > Myodes > Myodes glareolus. Next base: position 87,009,905 of record NC_142033.1, read on the forward strand.
TATACAGACAGGAGTGTTTTTAAAATAAAATGACAACATTTGATGTTATATTTTAAGTTTTTTTGGTGTACTATTCCATTCCAGAACAGGGTTCCTGAGGTAACATGGACTTACACAGAATCTAATATGTGTGTGTGTGTGTGTGTGTGTGTGTGTGTGTGTGTGTGTGTGTGTGTGTGTCTGGGGTGTGTGTGTCCATTTTTCTGTTGGTCCCCATCTAGCAAAGGGGTTACAAGAGAATGAGGCTGCATTCTAAATGAGGTTTGAAGAATCAGAATCTAGACATGTAGAGAATCAGAGTAGGAGGGTTTTGAGATACAAGTAAGCTCCCACGGCTACCTTTTTCCAAATCGCCGTTATATTCCAGGAGGCAGTACGTTAACCTTGACTACTCTCTATTCTTTTATTTACCCTTACACAGCCGATTCCACACAACTGGAAGTGGGTCAAGGTTTTACAAATATGAATTTGATTACGGTGACTTCCCATTCCTTCCAGGGTGAGTATTCCTTTCTCTGCCTTAGTTGACAAGGCCTTGTGTGCCCTGGCTTATGTCTGTCATTCAGACTCCATGTCGTTTACTCCAGTCCCTCTCTTTGCTGATTTGTCCACACTGGCTTTCTTCACACTGTCTTCCAGCACTGATATTCTGTTTCCCACATGATCCTTTCTGTTGTTGAGATTTTCCACAGACATTTGTATTTGATTTGTTAAATTTTTTATTTCCAGCATCTTTTCTGTTTGACTTCCCTTCAGCAGGTTCTATCTCTTTAATGAATTCTGTTTTCATATCTTGGATTGACTTCTATGTTTCATTCAAGTCTTTGTTTTTGTTCTCTTGGAATATATTCATATCCTATTTGAAATGATTGAACATAGTTATAATCATACTGAATTCTTTGTCTGGGAGTTCTTCCAGGTCATTCTCACTGGGGTTCATAACTATGGGATATGTAATCTGAGGAAAGATGGCGTGTGTCTTGAATTTTCTTGTTACTTTTTTGTTTCTGAGTTGGGACTTCTGCAACAGAAGTAGTTTGCTAGTTGCTTATTTCTTTTGAACAAATGATTTTTCTTATTTCAGTGTAGGTGGGCATAATGTTCAAGAGAGGATTCGATTGTAAGAGGGTTAATATGCTGTTTTCTTTTGTAGAACTGTAAGAAGAGCAGCAGGTTCCATCTCTACTTGAGAATCACTACTGTCTGTATGAACAGACAATATTAAGGTTCAGCATACTCTTACTCTTCCTTCCCTCTAGCCTTCTGCTGTGACTCTCTAAGCCTCGGTGTTCCACTTTGCGTAAATTCTGATCAACTGGAAGTTGTGACTTGTAGCTCTTGAAAAACTAGGTGTGTAGTAGTAATGAGGCCTGTGGGTTTGGTATGGCCAGTCCCTACCTGGGAGCACTGGAATGTGAAGTCCCAAAGGAGCTTGTTCCGTCTACAGTGAGAAGTAACAGGCCTCGTCTATGACATGGTAATCTGTCAGTATTTGGAGGTGAAATACTGAAGACTATGGTAGGCCTTGGAGATGAGGCAGAGATATGCCTACCCATCGTCTCAGAGAAGCAAGATAATAGATGAGAAGAATGGCCTATATTATGAGAAATATCAGAGCCTATTTGACATGTTTGGGAGGTCCCAGAGGGAAGAGAAGCTACAGGTTAAGGAATAGTGGAACCTGTCTGAAAATACAAGGAAGAAAATAAAGTCTCAGAGGGGTCAGGCATGCCTATGGTAAAGCAAGGAGTGGCCCTAGCTGTTGGCATGTGAGAAGGAAATCTCAAAAGATCATCATGTTGGTTTGTGGACTAGGAGGGAGCAGAACTATCTGATGGTGTGAGTAAGTGGAGTCCTAGAAGAACTCAGCATGCCTACAGGATGGATAGGAGCATAACTCCATACTAATCTCTTGACCACTACTATTTTGCAAGTCTATGTTGCTTAGCAACATAACAAGTACAAATTGAGGGCAAGGAAAATATTGCAAAATGGCTGTATATGTTTATAACTGTATGTGCAAATAACACAGACCTCCCATGTGTTATCCATCTGTAAATATCTCAGGAGTTTGTTAATAATACACAGAGTATAACACAGGATGGACTATAGTTTGCTTAGTAAATGGTAGTCTCTTTTCCATCTTCTGATAGCTTCTGTCTAACAGAGAGAGCAAAGTTGTCCATGAGAAAATAAGACCTCATAATCTGAGATACATGACATGAGGTGTGTGTTTGCAAGAACTGCACATTCCCGAGGAGGAATTATACCGAAATTATTGTATTGGTCTTTCTCTATATAGTATAGGGTGTCGGATACACATTTGTTACCCAAGAATACCCTATACTCACGCCCCACAATTTTTCCTTAACTTCTAGAGATAAAAACTTTGAAAATCAGAACCTTCAGATCAGGAAGGAAATAAGACAGGATTGTAAGCTATTTCAACCTGGTTTTGTTTGTGTGATTAGTGTCATTTCACAAAGCGTAAGAAAAATTTGCTTTTCTCAAAACTCAACAGCTATTTCCAGGAAAGATTCAACAATTTCTCAACTAATCGATTCACAGAACAAGTCATGTTAAAAAAAAAAAAAAGCTGAGTTTATTCCAATGTCTTACTCTGCATTATATAAAGAATCCCTTGGAATTGAAAGGAAAAGCAACACTAGTACTAATAAATACTAATACTAATAATAACAATTTTATTTTACTATATGCTAATATTTAAATGATAAAAAGCCATTCTGAAAAGAAAGAAGCATGAATAGATGTGAAATTATTTCAAAAATTTCCTTTTCCAAGATAAATTATAAAGACAAATATCCCAATAATTTGAATCTGTGAAGAAAAAGTGGCCATGGTTGTCACACAGGTAAGAAAGCTGTCCGAGCTTACTCTGAAGTTCTACCTTCGTCAGCAGATTATGTGTCTGCAGGGTGGCAGATGGCTTCAGCGGGGCTTCTAAGGTGTCAGTGGCACCAAAGAGAGCCAAATGGAATGTGGTGAAAGTACTGATTTATGTCCTTTGGATCTCAGATACTTGCCAAAATGGAAAGGTCCTTCTGGACACCTTTTATAAACAAAGCTGCACTATTCACCCAGAGCCCGTGGAGAGAGAGATATGTGCAGGTTTTGTAAATCAATGAGATGATGTGGGATTTCCCTCTGTATGCTTTGATTATCATTGATTAATAAAGAAACTGTTTGGGGCCTATAGCAGGACAGAACAGAGCGCGGCAGGGAAAACCATACTGAAACTGGGTGAAAGAAGGTGGAGATAGAGAGATGTCATGGAGCCACCAGAGGAGAAATACACAAGCTGCCAGCTGGAACCTTGCTGGTGGGCCACAGCCTTGTGGTTATAGGAGGAAGGTGCTTGTTGGTTCCCAGCTGCTCAGCCCCAAAATAATCACACAGAAACTATATTAATTAAATCACTGCTTAGCTCATTAGCTCTAACTTCTTATTGGCTAACTCTAACATATTAATTTAACCCATTTCTATTAATCTGTGTATGACCACGTGGCTGTGGCTTACTGGCTAAAGTTCTGCCCGACTCTGGCGGGGGCTACATGGCTTCTCCCCTGACTCCGCGTTCTTCCTCCCAGTGTTCAGTTTAGTTTTCCCAGCTTAGCTCTGCTCCCCTATAGCTTGCTATAGGCCAAAAGCAGTTGCTTTATTAACCAATGATATTTACAACATACAGAGGGAAATCCCACATTACCTCCTTTTTTCTATTTAAATAAAAAGAAAGATTTTAGCTCTAACAAAGTAAAATTACATATAACAAAACAGGTATCAAGCGAGAATTACAGTTACAATATTTATATCTACTTAACCTTTTATCATAACTAAGGAAAGCTATAACTATAACTATAAATTCTTCAACTCCATCAAAGCCCAAAATTTCAAAGACAATTCCACCTATATTGGCTGTTTGTCAGTCACTTTCTTCTGTGTCCTGCAGAATGTTTAGCAAACTCTTTCATGTAGCAGGAACCCCAAAGGATTGTTTCACCTTTAGGCAAGTTCAGCAGTCATTTCTCTGTGGGTCCTGCATCTCCAGTTCATCAAGCAGTCCAGGCAAGAGCAGTTTCTTGTTCAAATGGCTAACCAACTCCATCAGGAGCTTCTTCAATGCCAATCTTCCTGTTGAAGTAACTGGTGCTGCCAGGAGCAGATATATCTCCTAGTCACCTGAAATACTTCTTTGTACACCTAGAAAACATAACTAGCATGACTATAAGTTTGACTATTATAGCTGAATCTCTATTTACCTATATTTCTTAATTATATATTACATTTTTAAATGAGTTGGACAAACCACACAATACCTTAATCAAGATCAGAAATACATATACATAGTATAAAACACAACCTTAAATTTCTATCAATAAACAAGATTCATACCAATGCAAATCTCTATAGCATATCCCCGTTCGAATGTAAACAAACATTTACAGACAATATTTGGAAATATGGATGTAGTTCTTCTCCAAACTGCTTCCTGCTGTTTATTGGGCAAAATATTTTTGGGGAGTGTTCACGGCAACCTTTTGGGTATTCTTGGTCCATCAAACCACATTAGCCTGGAATGAATTCACAAGTTCTCCTCCTCAGTGAAAACAAAAGAAGAACTTCTTTTCCAAAGTAACAAGTCCTTAGACCCAAATTTGGAAGTCATGATACTTTTAGAACATATATTTTGGTTTAGCGTAGAAGCCCACATAATGAAATGTCTCTCTGTATGCTCCTTCACAGTAAAAAAAAAAAAAAAATTCAAAGAGAACACAGTAATATACATAATTGAGATTCTCTGTGTATATTCAATTTTTATGTGGCTTATTATTTTTTACTCCATTATCTATGACTGTCTGTAGTATCTCTTTAAAGATTTCACCTTTACCTATATCTCTTTTCCTCTCTTTCTTAAGCCTACGTACATTTATCCAACACTGTGACCCATTTAGAGGTCTTGTATGTCTGAAACTGTCCTATTGTGTATCTGTAATTCTTTATTGTCCAGGAGTACTTCTTAAAATGCTAAGCCCTTCTTAAAACCTTAAGCTGCGGCATTACTACGGTATATATATATATATATATATATATATATATATATATATATGGTGCTGCTTGCTTGCTCCACACAGTCTGACTTGGTAGAAGTCAGTTCACCACTTCTGCAAGCCATGCACATTGTCCCACTCCAAGTATGCAGTGTGTCTAGGTCGAGCCATTAAGCAATTTATAGCACACTGCTTACAAACCCCATTGAAATGCTTGGCCTCCTGAAAAATAGCCAGAGGTCATGCTGGCAGGACAGCCCAGAAAGCCGGCATTTCAAAGCCATGGGCTCTTTTTTTTTTCTACTGCTAAATCAGGAAAACCTCTCTTAAAGGAGCAATAGCATGCTGCCAGCCAGCAAAACCCATGTGGGAAAATAAATGTGGCTAAACTTTGATTTTTAGTGTCTAGAATTCCTTTCCAAGCTCTCTAAGGTTTTATGTGGATCTTAGTTGGCAATGTTGGTAAAATATAAAATAATAGAAATGGGTTAACCAAAGATATAAGAGCTAGCTAGCAATATGCTTAAGTGATTGATCAAGTAGTGATTTAAATAATATAGTTTCTGAGTGATTATTTGGTGTTTTGGGCAGCTGGGAATGAATAAGTAGCCTCCTACTACAGATAAGTGGCCTCCTTGTACAGACTTTTGCCCAACATTTATAAATATTTGTTTATATTTAGAGGGGATATGCTATAGAGATTTGCATTGATATGAATTTTGGTTTGCTGATACAAATTTAAGGTCAACTTTGTTATATATTTCTATTCTTGATTAAGGTATTGTGTTTGTGCATCTCATTTAAGAACGTAATGTATAATTAAAAAATACAGGTTAATAGTCATTTATAATAGTCAAGCTTGTAGTCATGTTAATTAGGTTTTCTAGATATATAGATATATATTAGGGTTAGATAGGTATTCTTCAAATCTTTCAATGATGACAGAATATGGCATTTAAAATGTTTTATAAACTTTGGACTTTTTATGACAATGAGTCACATCTGCTCCTGGTAGCACCAGTCTCCTTCAAAAGGATAATGGACATTGAAGAGGCTCCTCATGGAGTTTGTTAGTCATTTGGGCAAGAAACTGCTCTTACTGGACTGCTTGATGTTATGCTGTATAAACTGAACATGCAGTACCCATAGAAAAATGACTGCTGAAGTTACCCAAAGAAGGTGAGACAGTCTTGAAAGAGTCTGCCAGACATTCTGCAGGACACAGAAGAAAGAAACTGATAGACTTTGCCATTACTAGACAGAACAGATCTTCAAATTTTCTGTCCTGGAAAAGTCTGCTGGATTCTATGGACCTGTAGACTGAAGATGAAGATGGGTGCCTGCAACATTACAGAAAAACTTTGGGTGACTCTCCAGATAGTGAGATATCTCCATCAATCTAGAGTTTTGGAAGTTGCTTACAAAGTACCTCCTGTTAACTTAAGTAATATTATATCCTTCTGGGGCCTTTGATGGAGTTGAAGAATAGATAGTATTATAGCTTTCTTTAGTTATGATAAAAGGTAAAGTAGATATAAATGTTGTAACTGTAATTCTTGCTTGATATCTATTTTGTTATATGTAATTTTACTATGTAAAAATTAAAACATTCCTTTTCATTTAGACAGAAAAGAGGAGACGATGTGGAGTTCCCCTCTGTATGCTGTGATTACCATTGATTAATAAAGAAACTTCTGTGGACCTGTAGTAGGGCAGAACAGAGCTAGGTGGGATAAACTAAACTGAATGCTGGGAGAAAGAAGGTGGAGTTAGAGAGGTGTCATAAAGCTGCCAGAGGAGAAGATATGAGCTGCTGGCTGGAACTTTGCTGGTAGGTCACAAGCCTCATGGTAAAATATAAAATAATAGAAATGGGTTGACCAAAGGTATAAGAGCTAGCTAGCAACACACTTAAGTGATTGTCCAAGCAGTGATTTAAATAATATAGTTTCTGAGTGATTATTTCATGATCTGGGCAGTCGGGAACAAACAAGCAGCCTCCTACTACAGGTAAGTGGCCTCCTACGACAGTGAGATCTGGCAGCAACAGCACCAGCAGGTTCTGGAGATCAATGAGACCCAGAAATCACAGGAGATTTAGTAAGCCTGAACTACTCAGCACAGGTCAGTCTTTTCCCAACAATCTGATTCCGATCAGTTAACAATTATCTATGGAGTGCTTGATCCCAGATCACCAGAAGAGAACACAACAGCATCTTTTGTTTAAACAGTGCCAGAAGTGAGGGATTGAAAGCAGATCACCTGAACCCTGATCAAAAGGAAGAACAAATGACAGCCTGGACAACTCGAACATGGTGAGACCCATTTTTCTCACAGACTTCACTTCTTATTAAAAGAGTTTTCTGTTCTTCCTGGGTGAAGACTTTTTTTTTGTTAGAGAGATATGATGATATAACTTTTTTTTTGATTTTTGGAGACAGGCTTTCTCTGTAGCTTAGAAGCCTGTCCTGGAACCCATTCTTGTAGATCAGGCTGGCCTTGAACTCACAGAGATCCACCTGCCTCTGCTTCCCAAGTGCTGGGATTAAAGGTATGTACCACCTACCACCCAGTCAACATATGACTTTCTTAATAATATTTCATAAGCAAGTTGTTATGATTTGAATATGGAATAGCTCCCAGTAGATAATATTTCCAATGCTTGTTATACAGTTTGTGGTACTATCTTGGGTAACTGTCTCAGATTTTTTTTTTAAAATGATGCAATAAAATAGCCTAAGGAAATGAAGGCGATCTTAGGCTGATGTGATAAAGGAACTTAAAGGAGAAAGGGTCTGTTTAACTCACAGTTAAAGTCTATACTTCATCATGACAAAGAAGTCACAGCAGTAGGAGATGAAACAACTACTCACATTGTGTCTGCAGTCTGGAGAGAGGACTGGCCATGCGAAAGCTACTTAGTGCTCAGCTCACTTTCCTTGCCTACTCCAGCCCGCAGTTTGGATGGGGTTTCCCATATCAATTGGTGAAGTCAACACAACCCCCAAGGGGCGTTTCCTGAAGCTCCTCTCCCAGGTGATTCTTGATTCTACCACATCCACAAAGGAAGCCAAGCTTTACAGAGGCTGTGCAGCCTGTAGGAGGTAGGAGCTGATTGTTGGAAATAAGTCTCGAGAGGCTGGTCTTTGGTTATAGACTGACCCTTGGTGTGGGCCTTGCGCTTTTTCCATGCTGTATTGTAAGGTGAGGAGACGCGCTGACATCCTGCTGCTGCTGTGCACACCATACTTGTCCAGCCAGGATGAACTGAATTCCTCCAAAGCAATAAACCAAAACAGACTGTGGTAGTCTGAACATAACTGGCCCTCATAATCTCATAGGGAGTGGTGCTATTAGGAGGTATGGCCTTGTTGGAGAAAGTAAGTCACTATGGGGTTGGACTTTGAGATTTCCTATGCTCAGGATACTGCCCAGAGTCTCAGTCAACTTCCTGCTGTCTTCTGGTCAAGATGTAACCAGCACCACGTGTGCCCACATGATGCCATGCTCCCCATTATGGTGGTAATGGACGGAACCTCTGAAATTGTAAGGAAAGCACTCCAATTAAGTGTTTCTTTTATAAGAGTTGTCAGGATCACGGTTTCTGTTCACAGCAATAAAAACCCTAGCTAAGGCACAAACCTTCCCTCCATTAAACTGTCCCATCAGGGGTCTGTCCCAGCACACTGATGGACTGCCCTGCAAGTCAGTGATGGCAGTGTGTGTTTGTGGGGGCGGGGGGGACGACGACGGACGTGACCATAGTGACAACATGACCTGTATATCTCCCTCGGATAGTTTTTGGAGTAACAACTGTTGAGCCCTACATCTAAAATGGATTTTGAGAATGAATTTAGTGACCACACTCCAAGATCAAACCCTTTTAGGAAGATGAACATGCATCCTGTGGAAACAGGCCTTCTGAGAAGTTGCTGCTTCTCCTAGCTTTCATCAAGTTTTATTGCCTTTCCAATTAACTATTTTAATCATATACAACTGAAGTCCCTCAGAGTAGCCTTTTGTCTGTGTTTTACAAGTCCTGGATGGCTGAATAGTGGTTGATTACAAGCCTCAGACAATAACAGTTACTGAATTATCACTTGGTGTTTTTAAACTCAATTTCTGCTAATTCCTTCTGTGAAGTATGAATGCTTGTAAATGAGTGTCCTCAAGGAGACACCATGAACATTGATTTGAAGCCATGACTGTCATGGGCACACTCCTTTTCTTTATCTTCCTTTCTGTATCTTTCTTTTGGGTGTTAGCCAGCGCCTTTGTAACTTGTATCTGGGACTGTGGCTCTTTTCTTTTCTCGATTTTCCTCTGCTTCTACCCCCATCCTCCATTGCAGCTGCTTATAAGTAACATGGCTAGCTTTCTTTCCCCTCTCCAATCTCCCTATTCCAGGCAGTTGACAATATTTATTTACAGTTTGACTGTCAGAAGTTTTATCTTTGAACTCTGATAAAATTCCTTGAGCTTTCTTCTAAGGTTTTTCTTAATTATTGTTTTTTATTAAAGCGTCAAATAACCCAAAGAAAGACCCAAGATTTCCCTAGAAACATGTATGTGGGCCTCATAATGTAATTTTGCAATAGACATTGAACTGAATGCTTCATCAGGGTCATCTCTATCACTCCAGTCAACAAGCCTCTGAGGCAAGGTCAGTCATTTATGCTTCAGAAAAGCATAAGGTGTGGGTAGGTCTAGGATGCAGGTAACAATACCAAAACTTTTTTATTAGTCATAGGGATAATATTACCTACCCTTTATGATAATTAATCAACATAGTGAGTGTTACTTAATCAACACACTTCTTTTGTTTTATTAAGGATCTTATTGTTGCCCAGGTTATCCCAGAGCTCATTATATAGCATAGGCTAACCTTGAACTTCTGATCCCCCGTATCTATCTTTCGAGGGTTTGGATTCCAGGCTTAGATTACAGATGTATACCAGCAGTTTATACTATACTGAGGATTGAACTCAAGGCTTCCTGCACATGAAGCAAACACTCTTTCCATTGAACTATATCCCAGATTTAATTAACATATTTTTCAAAATAAAACTGTTCACATTCTGTCTAGTGAGTCCCTCAACTCCTGTCTGAAATGAAGACATAATGCTTACCTAGACTACACAGGTTTTCCAAATTTAACACTTGTTTAAGCCTTCATTTAATTTCCAATTTCACATCTGCATGCATAATAGTTGGTAAAATCTAATACTTTTGTTATTTTCTTTTATAGTGAAAGTCTTTGAATTTTTGAGGCAGAAGCTCTCAAACTTAACTGGTCATTGAAGTCACAGGAACTTTAAATGATCTGATGCTGGGCTTCACCAAAGACTAATAAAAAAAAACCTCTACAGTTGAAAATACAGATTTGCATACTTATGTTCTGCTTATGCTATAGGTACTCATTTGGTTTGCCCTGTTTGTCTTTAATTTCTCACCATGGGATGGTAGTTTGGCCAGTTCCATGCTCATTTTCAAATGCTGCCTCCTGACCTACCTCTAACACAGAGATTGAAAATAAATATTCTCTCCCTCACGCTTCCTTGCAGCCAACGATATCATATAATAAGTTCTGGCCAAGGCGAGAGGGTGACTCTCTGTGGAGGACTTCTGAAAAGCTCACACACCCAGGTGTTTCTAGTAACTTCCATTCTGCAGGCCTCCATTTATCTGCATGCTTCCATGGACCCGGAATGAGAATGTGACTTATGCCAAAGGTCATTTAAGAAGCCAAGGGAGCACTCGGTCTCTTTTGATTGATGTTCCAACCTCTTTGGTTTCCTCACAAAGTCCTTGGAGTCTATGTCACAAGCATCCTGTGGGGAGGAAAGGACAAGAAATGCGAGAACTTGAAGATTTTCTTTGAAATTCTGTAGGAATGATTGGAAAAGATCATCCATTAAATGTTTGTTGCAAAGAATGTCCTTGTAGGATATGCAACAGTTATAAAGAGAAACCTAAAGGCTAATAGGTAGTATATACTTGCAATGCAGAAAATTGAATTCTGACTCTAAATATTTATATTGTGTATGCAATGTACTTAACAACTTTAAAAAATCTTTGTTGTTGTTGTGTATGTGTGTGTTTGTGAGTACAGATGCACACACACTGAGGTGCACATGTGGAGGTCAGAGAACAGCTTTAGAAAGTGAGTTCACTCCTTGGAGGAATCTAGAACTTCTGACTCTTACTGAGTCATATGGTTGATATTTGCCAACATTTCAGAGTTTAATGAAGACACAAAAGCACTGCCAAAGTTTTCACAAACACCTCTTTGTGCTCAGCTACTGTATCAAGAAAGGACTATGTACTAGGACACAAAAGACGAACCATTCCTCTAAAAACCAGAGTCTTACCCAAGAATGACCATGGGGCTGTTATTCCTTTCATGTCTGTAGGTAACAACCCATTGAATGGAACTGCAAAGTAACTGTCTCTCCTGTGTGCACAGGCTTTCCACGGAAATGGAAAATCAAACCTGTAAAGTTGATTATAGGACAATGAAAAGAAAGAAAATCCAAACCTACAAAGCAAAGATTTAAGTTGGTGCTACTTTCTAATAATTGAGATATTGGGGGTTACTCAGTGCACATACCAGCATTGTTAAAATGACTTAACAGTCAAATAGTTGAACGTAAAATATTACCAATGTGGGTGTCGTCATTGATCTTTCCTGGGTCCCACTGCTAAAGAATGGAGCTGTAAGATGATTTCAACAAACAATCCCTGACAGAAAGCCATAGGCAACAAGGCATAGGGACAGGCAACTGACAAATGCAGTACGGGGCCATTAAAGCATATGATGAATTTGCCAGGAAAGTATATATTTGTGCAAGAGGTGAGCTCATATCGCCCATAAATTTGTCAGCTTTGACACAGTGTTCTCTGCTTGGCATGAGTAATGCCTTGCTATTTGCTGCCTTTGTCTGGCAAAAGCTCTATCAGTCACTCCAGGGTTATTTACAAAGAAACATGTCTATCAGTTACAAGGACATGACTTTGCTGTTAAAGATAACAAAAGAGGAAATCAAGCAATGGCCTCTCAGCAAGGGAGGCATCTTCTCCAGACAAGCTCTGGACTGGAATGAATCAGACGAACAGCAATTGACCAGGTTGGCCCTGTGCCTAGCATGACCAGCCTTAGTGCATTTATCCACACTGATTAGATTAGGAATTATTAATAGCGGACTACAGAGTAGAGCAAAGGGTCATTTAGAGTTTAATTCTGTTCTCAGATAACTTCATTTAGGCTGATGGGATTGTTATTGTAGGAGTTTTATATGTTTATAGGAAACAATATACTCCATAATGAAGTCCTGCCTCCTTCTGCAAGGTCAGGAAAGCTATTGTGTTGCTAGATTGAAGTCTTCACAATTGTGTTAATTAAGTAACAGTGATTGGACTTGGTCTACTCTTGAAACAAATTTAAGGTCCTAAAAGCTGTTGAGAATGTATTCTTTCAACACAAATATATGGTAACACAAGTGAGAGCAGAGAGAAGCCTGTGACGTGGGAAAGAGAGAAGCTGGTGCAAAGCTTCTACTTAAGGAAGGCAGGAACCTGGTTGGCAGATGTAACTTCTCGGCACCTAAGTCCAAATGACTTGTCAGGTTAGGGTTAAATTTAATCGTTTCCTGTTGAGTGATGAATCTAAACTACAAGGCTACGGGGTTCACTCTGGTGGCTCGTCATTTCTTCTCAGTGACTTATCTCCCAAGGCCGAGCTCAAGCCGGATGGTCAGTGCAAAGTAAGAAACACATCCTTTTGCAATAAAGATCTGAGGCTTTGATCTTTCCTAACAGATCAAGGACGTTAGTGGTGGGGAGCTTAGCTCTCTCCTACACTGATTTCACTCCCTTACACTGCCCTGTGAGTTGGATGTGGAAATGTGTGCCAGAGAGTGGCGTTGCTGTCTGTCTGCATTCAAGGAAGGCAGTCTGTTATCTGATTGTGTGGAAAATCACAGCAGACTTTGGGCTCCTGTCTAAGCTTCTATGGCTCTCCACTTTGTCCATATGCAGGGACACCTCATGAGAGGAAATTCTGATGGAAAATTTGGTGCTTAGTGATCTTTCTAATTCTTCTCCAACTTTCCTCAATGAAGAACACAACACTGAGACAGAATATGCTTTCTCCAATAGAAAGACTATTGAATGAAGATACCTTCATTAACACAAGCTTTTAAAATAGCCTTCAATCCCACTAGCAAGTCCTAAATAGTAGTGTTTTTTTTTTCTCTAAGGGAAATTTACAATGTTTGAAGATGTGTTTGTCACACTAATTGGGGTTTCAGGTGGTGTGTAGTGGATAGAGACCAGGAATGCTCCTAGATTACTTATAGGATATATGACAGACCTTCCCCACCACCACAGAGTTATCCTGTCTAAAATGGCAATAGTGTAAAATATCAACGGTGCACTGCTTTGAAGCACCTTCAATCAGTGATGCTAGCTGTTTGCAGAGGTTACTTTTTTCACAAAATGGGGCACCAGACAGCTTCTATATACAAAATAATGTATTATGGCAGTGTAAATCAGAAACCATATTAGAATTTGAAAAACAAAATATATCTTATAAGGGGTGCTCATTCCTGTGAAATATCTGGAGACAGAAAGTTTTCCTTTCTGTTCTCAGATGTGCCACATCTTCGTGGAGTGGCGTTATCAAGACTGCAAAGCATGTATGAAATATGCACGAGATGACATATCGGGAAAGAGGCTGAACTGACTTTTCCAGTAGCTAAATGCAATCAGGCCAATGACTAAACATGAGCCTGGGGAGGTTTGGCCACCATTTCTGGCCAGATACTGAGACTAAGACACTTGACCTCAGTCGTTGGCCATTCCCTATTCTTCACCCACCCGGAAGGCTGAGACAGCATTTGCCCTATTGTGTGCTCTCCTAACCCCTTCCTTTATGACTTAAGTTTAAGTCCTTGTAATTTTATATCTCGGTTGTTATCATACGGTGTAGGCTGATGTTTCCGGAATGTTATATATACACACAATATGTACACAGGGACACATACTGTAAAATGCTGACTTTCTCTTTGTTTAAACCATGACTTTATTCCCATTCCTTGTCACAGATTCTTCAGTGATTTCCCATTGTTTCTCAAGATCACGTACTTAGTGAGACGAACAAGACCGACTCTGGTCTTATCAGGAATACTTTCCCCTGTTTGTCCCAGTGCTTGCTGAAGCTGTATCTTTACCATCTCCATTACATTCATGTACTAACAGTCATCTTCATGATGGCATATACTAGGCTACAACCTGATAGCACAGCCCTCTGCACAGTGGCATATATTAGGCTGTAGGCTGGTGGTACAAAAGTGAGGTTATTTGGAGCATTTCAATCTACTGTTGTCAGTGATTCTAAACATAATGGGTTCTGTTTGCCTCCCAAGCCTAAATGAGTTTCTCAGACTTGGACCTGGATTTGAAATAATAGTATCTGTATTGCTCCATTGTTATATGGTGCTGGGATATTTATTTTATTTTGTTAGTTTGTTTGCTTTGTTTAGTTTCTTTTGTAGGCTGGGACATTGCTGCAATATGAGGCATTACAGCCATGGATGCACCAAAGTATTATTTTGAGACTGAGGAGATGGCTCAGTTGGTAAAGTTTACACCAAGCAAGAATAAGGACTTATGTTCAGATCACAAATATATTGATACAGTCCTATAACCAAAGAATTATGGGAGAAAGGGGATACAGTTAAGCAGATCCCTGAGACTCATTGACTAGTCAGTCTGTCTAACCCAATTGATAAGCCTCAGAATAAATAAGATATTTGGTTTCAAAACTAAAGGTAGAGATAGGGTAAAAACAACTGATAATTACCTCCAACCAGTGCACACATGCACATTTATGTTATAGTCGTTTGAATGCAATTGCACCTCATAAGCTCATAGCACTATTAGGGGGTGTGGCTTTGTTGGAGTAGGTATGGCCTTGTTGTAGGAAGAGTGTCACTGTGGAGGTGGGCTCTGAGGTATCCTATGCTCAAGCTACACTTAGTGTAAACACAGACTCCTTCTGCTGCCTCCAGGTCAAGATGTCGAACTCTCAGCTCCTGCTCCAGCACCATGCTTGCCTGCATGCCACCCGCTATGATGATGGTGGACGAAATCTCTAAAGCTCCAAGCCAACCCCATTAAATGTTCTCTTTTATAAGAGTTGTTCTGGTCATGGTGTCTCTTCACAGCCATAGAAACCATAATTAAGACATATGTGTATGCTCCTAACAAATGCATCACATCACACTTACACAACATAATACACACTCATACACACACATGTACAAAAATATCATTTCATTTTTTTTCTTCTAAGTTCAACATATATAGAGTGAACGTTGGCTAGTTGCTGTTTGTGGCATAACTTTTATCTTGTCTCTCCTATAAAAGTTGCTTCCTGTTATCTTTTCTGTAACTTTCCAGAGACTCATCCTAGCACCTGTACACAGCTTTCACTTTGGTATTTCCAAGTTTCAACTACGATAAATTTTTCAAATAGACGGAGTCATCAATGTGGTTTTTATCCTAAAGCGTGCTTGCTCACTATCAAGAATTGATTCCTTGTTAATCTGTGCATTTGCTGATGTGTTTTCCTCTCAGTCAAAATAATTACCTTTTAAAAGAATGTGAGAGCTCCATGTACTGCAGCATCTGGAGAAAATGAGAACTTATAGGGAGGCAGATTATCCTGTTAAATGAATCGGGAACCGTGGGGCTGGGATAGGACGCGCGATCTTAACATTCCTTAAGAGAATTTGGATGTGATAATAAATGTGAGAACCGCTGAGTGTTAACGCCATGGATTCTGGACAGACTGCCTGAATCCAAACATGCATGTATCGAGATTTTTGTTTCTTCCACGCTTAGTCTCCTCATCCATGGGTGGGATAATAGTACCTCCCTATGTGAGTAATGGGCAGTGGAAATTGAAGGAACACATAGGAAACACTTAGCAAGACGCAACACTTGCTGTGTATTTTAAAGTTTTAGCTCTTGTTCAAATTGTGCCCATCGTCTAGGCTTAGGGCAAGTCTTTTTGGTGCTTTTCTTTCTGGCCTTGGCTATGCTGGCCTGCCCCTTCTCTTTAACATCCCTACTACCTTACTTTTTTTCTTTCTATTCAAATATACAAATACTTTTGTAACCAAATATCAAGGTTATCACCTGCAAAGTTTTTTTTTTAACTCTAAAACTAACAATGAACAGACTTAGATTTGGTTTCTATTTTAGCAACAATCGAACTTCTTGAAGCCTACCTGATTTTCTTTTGCAGCCTTGGGAGTGTGAACCAATACTCATTCTTGGGGCTGGTATGGCTGATATGAGGATGGATGGGGGATATGTTTTTGCCCTGTCTTCGGTGATGGATCAGTCTTGTTTGTTCTAGATGCTTCTGGACTTGTTATCCTGTGTGATTTCTAACTGGTGCCAGGTTTTGACAAACGATAGCATCAAGTCATGGGCCTACCTATTTTCCCTGAGAGTTTGGATGTAATGATTTTAAGGATGGCCTCAAAGCTCATGAGTCTTGCCAGTAGGAGTGTAGCACAGGAGTCCTCGCCAGCCAATCAGATGTCTCCTTGGAAAATGGTTGAAGTGGGGAAAAGCAAGATGAATGGACATGTGTGTGTCATATTCTTTGAGAATTGAATAGAGAATTTATGGTGTTCCCTGACTTGACATACTTCACACTTGTCATGTTGGCACATTGAATTATACTCTCCTGCCCACGGGGCTTTTGATGATGTTTCAGAAACAGGTAATGGATGTCTCTGTGCTGTATTCTTATATTTGCAGTAGAAGATCTAATACAAAAAGCAATGGCATAATGGACTTCACCTGAGTCGACCAGACACAAAAGCCTATCTCTGTTCTCTGTGCCCTCATTGGTCCATGTCCTTACCTAGACACAGTGCCATTCTCTGGCTGAAGATGCTCCACCTGAAATAACAGTGTAACACCAAATCTATGCTGTTTCTATATGTGCAATTTAGCATGGGGAACAATAGTTGGTGGCTAGAGGGCAGCCATGGTGCAGTAGAAGTAATATTGATTAACTGCCTTGTGTTCTCTGGTTTAAACTAGCTTGGCTATGGTTTTTCTGTGTATGGACTTGGAAGAATCACTCAGGCTGGTCCCTTAACAGCAAACAAACAAATAAACAAACAAAAAACCTCTTGTCTATCCCCACTGAGGAATATTTGAGAACTCATTTTGAAAAGTATATTTTCTGTACCTTTTTTAATTTGAAAATTATGGAAGTGAGAGAAAACCTCCTGGATGACTATGCACGAGGCAGCTGCAATCAGCTTAGAGAAACAGGGTCTTCAAGAAAGCATGCTGGTGACAATCATCTCGTGTGTGGTGGACAGATCAAGCCTGTCTTCTGCACCTTGATGTCAGTGTGCTGAGCATTTTATGCTCATTTTAAACCCATGCTTCAGACTCAAAGAGCCACAGTAGATGAGGTAGGAAGTAACTACCTGGCAGTCAGGATTTGAGGGCTGTTGGTGATCTTTCAGCCATAATCCTGCAGGAATCATTGGAAGATGTGGCCCCACTAATGGCTGTGATGGGTTCATTAGACAAAAGTTTTCAATGGAAATTTCTCGTCCATGTAACACCTGCGAATCTGTCCATTGTGAGAAGCAACGCGGAGGACTAGCCCTTCATGTTAAATATTTCTGGGTCTTCCTCATATGCATAGTGGCTTCAAGGGCATGTCATGAAAAGCAGAAATTTCATTATTTCTTTATCATCACCCCTAATGCACTAGGTCAGTGCTCCTTAAATATGGACTCATCAAATGTGAGTGAAACAGGTGGAACCATCTGGAATAAGAGGAAGGGAAAGCTCCTTTCATAAACACAATGATGCTATAGTTGTTGACAGTGCTGCCCCTCCGCATTGTGTTTTTCACTCACGCCCCTGCACCTTTCCCTTCTTATTGGTGTCATAGGAGTAGTACAGCTTCTTCATCATGGCCATAAAATGGTGTAGGAGTTCCTTTTGTTTGTGTGTTGCTTTCATTAGATAATGAGTAGACAAACTGCCTTGGCCTAGTTGATAGGACAGAACTTAGGTGGGCAGAGTAGACAGAGCTGAATGCTGGGAAGAAGGGCAGAGTGGCAGATGCCATGGATCTCCTGCCTGAGACAGACGCTGGTTAGAATCTTGCCGATCAGCCACAGTCATGTGGCAATACACAGATTAATAGAAATGGATTAAATTAAGATGTAAGAATTAGCCAATAAGAAGTTAGAGCTAAGGGGCCAGGCAGTGTTTAAATGAAAACAGTTTCTGTGTGATTATTTTGGGTGTAAGCTAGCTGGGTGGTTGGGATGACAAGCAGCCTGCTCATGCTGTTCCAATCAAAGGCTCTCTAGACCAGAGAAAGAACCATCACAGGAAGCAATGATAATGAAGAGATGGCTGTACAGCTCTGGAGCCATCAGGGTCTGAGTCTCATCGAGTATGCGGTCTGGGTATGTTCACTGTAGAGTTCATGTGGTCATTTGAATGTAATTGTCCCACATAATCCCATAGGGAGTGTCACCATTAGGACGTGGGGCTTTTTTGGAGTGGTATGGCCTTATTGGAGAAAACGTGTCACTACAGGGCCAGGCTTTGAGGTTTCTTATGCTCAGGATACTGCCCAGTGTTTTGGTTAACCTCCTGTTGCCTGTAAGATGTAGGATTTTCAGTTACTTCGCCAGCACCGTGTCTCCCTGCACACAGCCATGCTCCCTCCCATGATGATAATGGACTGAGCCTCTGAGACTGTAAGCGAGCCACCCCAATGAAATGTTTTCTTTAGAAGAGTTGCTGCAGCCATGGTGTCTCTCCACAGCAATAAAAACCCTAACTAAAGCAGTACATAAACAGATAACATTATAACATTGATCGATACACACAAATCATTGGCATTTGGTTTTTATATAAATAGCACTACTTTTGAATACTTACCTTCCAGAAATTATGACAAAATTTAGCAACTCAAAGAGCACAGTTTTATTGTCACTTGTGGTTAAGGAACCCTGGCACAGCTCACCTGGGTCTTGCATGTCCTGATTTTTTTTTTAATTTTTCGATTTACTTATTTTATTGTATGTGTATAAGTGTTTGGCTTGCGTGCATGTGTGTATACTTTGTAGGTGCCCACGATAGTTGTGACTCACTGTCAGTGCTGGGAACCAAATTTGGGTCCTCTGAAAGAAGAACAAGCACACTTAGCTCCTGCACCATCTCTCCAGCCTTGTTCTAGTGTTTATCATAAGGCAGACAATGCTACTCTGGATTTCGGAAGCATCTGCTTGCTCCCGTGGTTAGTAAATGGCCTTGATTCCACTTAGAGTAGTGAAGCTTCCATTCCTTGTTGGCCACTGCTCTGGTCCCTGCTCCTGGGCCTTTCTAGCTTAGCAGCTTTCATCTTTAGGAAAAGCCCAGAAGGCTGTCATGGACCAGTGCCTTATCACCTCTCTTAACTTCATGTGTTTTAAGGCAATC
The DNA here is from genome assembly GCF_982192425.1 of Myodes glareolus. NCBI lineage: Eukaryota > Metazoa > Chordata > Mammalia > Rodentia > Cricetidae > Myodes > Myodes glareolus. The sequence continues at coordinate 87,029,515 of NC_142033.1, forward strand.
CCTATTGTGGTAGTGGTATTGGGAAGTGCTGTCTCTGAGAAGTGGTTAGGTTGTGAAGATAGAGCCCTTGTGAGTAGTATAAAAGAAAACTGAGGAGAGTTCCCTCTCTTTTTCCCAAGTGAAGATCCAGCAAGATGGTTGCCTCATGTACCCAATAAGGAATCCTTCACTGTTCACTAAATCTAATTGTCTTTCAATCTCAGATTCCTCGCTTCCGGCACTGGAAGAAAAGAATCTGTTGTTTATAAGCCACTCACTCTACTGTATTTAGTTAGAGCAACCTGAATGATCTAATTGAAAGGAAATCAAGAGAATCTGCCAGTTACATGGAAGCTAAATCTTTCGCAACCTAATCACAGAAGTGGTATTTGCTCAGTTTTGGCTTCTTTATCAGAGGCAAATCAGCAAGTCCAGCTCCTTCTAGAGGAAGGCATTCTCTAACAACATGGATCCCAGGATATGGAAGTGTTTGATAACCATGCAAGATGTCTGCCTACAATACTTTCTCTTGAAAGAGAGAACTCATCTATTTATTGCTTGTACTTAGATGGCAACAAGCAGAATCAGGGTAATTGTCCAGACAACTCCCAGTGGGAGAATTCCTGTCTAATTTATGTTTTTGCTTTTAAAGGTGTTTCATTGTAGTGTCAGAAGAAAAAGATAGTCCTCCGCCATTTTCTAACTGATTTGCTCACAGAGTAACTAGTCTCCATGGTTCTCGGTGAAGCCTGATCATTGCCTAAACTTGTGATTTGTCACTTCCAAGGGAAAATTGGGGGATGCTTAGCTTACCTATCTATGTACCATTTACAAGTACAAGCTCTCGTATCCCTCGTTACTTCTTAGATAGTCACAGTACAGTCCGGAGATTGGAGGACTTTGTGTAAAGGCAAATTTTTTTAGAATAAGAACCCGAAATAAATACTAGATCCATTTGCTTATAGGTAGTTGCAAAGGTATTTATTTTCTCACTGTTTTATTACTGTTTTATATCAGATCCTGCTCATGTTTGCTGTTACCCACTCTATTTCTTTTGCATGCTCTTGGCAGCCACACATATTCATACAATACACAAATCTACCACACCTCTCCTCTATTTTAATCTCTCCTGTACTATGAAAGAGCTAGCGTTCTATAGCTTTGGGTAAAAGAAAGGAGGTTTAGGTGTGTTGGTTTGTTTGTCTTTTACATATTACCTATAACTGTGTTGTTTGCATTGTTGGGATCACTGTGACTCAGAGGTAGAAAACTCATTTTTTCCTACACATTCAGGAGATTTCAGGACACCCTGGGGGCAGTTCACTTCACAGTGGAAGAGAGTGTTTATATTACAGCATGACCAGGAAGCAGAGATGAGGAATTGGGTCTCCCTTTCGAAGGCCAGCTCCTAGTGACCTACTTACACAGTTGCACCCACCTCAGAAGTCCAACAGCCTTCAAAATAGTCATGGAGAAATAATCATTCCAAAACTGAGCCAAAGGAGGACAGGCCAAGTTTAAGCCATCATAGCAACTACAGGATATTTTCTAATAAATACTCAAGAATCTTATATCATGGGGCTGGATAAATGATTTAATGGATGAGAATGTTCACTGCTCTTGCCGAGAACCAAAGTTCAGTTCCCAGCAACCACATGGTGGCTTACAACTTGCCTATAACTCTGGTCAGGTCTGGGGACCTAACAATGTCTTCTGGCCTTCTCAGACTTCTGCAGGTATGTGGTGCACATAAATTACACACACACACACAAACACACACACACACAAACACATACACACCTGTGTATGCACAGGATAAGCCTTTAAGAAACCTTTATCAGTGATTACCCTGACTAAGGAAAGGTGGAGAGGGGGACACTCCTTTTAACTGGAGACTTTTAGTATTTTTCAATTTTGTACCATGTGACTGAATTAAATCAACAAAATAAAATTCAAACCTCTTCCTTGAACAGTTTTAGAGATTTCCACTTCTTCACACGGAAGACCTGTCATTGGCTTCTGACGCACTTCCCACTGCCTGTTGCTTTTTATTCATTGTCCCCTTTCCCCACAATCTACTGCTGCTACCTACACCTAAGCATGCCTTTTCTCTGTTGAACCCTTCTGTCTATAGCAAACCTACTGAGCACAGTGCAGGACTCTGTTCTGTCTCTGCACTCGTTTGGTCCCTGTCTCTTCTTGGCATGATTTTTACCACTTCACCTAGAAACTATCCCCAGGAGGTAATGTGTGATCCCTTCACAGGGTCCACAGGTACAACATTTGGCTGGAGCATAATTGTGTCACGTTTTATCACTTGCTGGATTCAAGCTGCATACTCAGAAATGCAAGAAATGAACTTTGATGTTTTCCTGTAAGTTTCTGTTCTTACAAAACCAAAGTTGTCTTAGGTCAGAGGTAGGAACTGACATTGGCGACCTGTGGATTTGTTTATGAGGAATTTATTGAGGAAGAGATCTCAAGAGAAACCAAGAAAAGAAAAATCAAGAAGGTGTACTACTTTGGGCAACGTCCCAGGGAGGGTGATTGCAGGCTGGCCCTACTGAGAAATATGTAGTAACTAATTTCTATTTCTGGTTCATGGTTTTTTATTTGTGTCCTGGAATAAGACACAATCCCTAAGTGTTCGGGGATTTTTGTTGTTTTTTTGTGACTCTGTTCTAAGCACCTACAACAGCACCTGCAAGTAATAGCTACTATATCTCAATTAAATCATCTCAACCCAACTCTCTTCTGCTGCCTCAACAAATTTAAGAAGCATATTTATTTATTCTTTGAGCGAGCTGTGCTCACGTCTGTGTTTGAGCACTAGGAACGCAACTATGAACAAAGCAGTGATCAGTCATTCTTCCTGGAGTGTGTAACCAGAAATGTGGACACCTCTGACTTTCAGTGCAATTGATGTAGAAGCGCTTTAAGAACTTCCCAACTTCGGCAGCATAGGTACATCTTTCAGCCTTCTCTGCTAGATCTATCCTAACCTGTGACCATCAGATGACAAGACGTCTCCCACAATCCAAGCTTTCCTCTGGTGATCTCATTAAGCTCCAGCCACAGGGATATGGGGTAGATTCATTCCCCACTCTCAAACCTGCACTCAAAAGACAGTTGTCCAAAAGACAAAGAACCGTCTCATCTCCTCACTGCCTGTCTCTTTCTCTCCAACAGGGTCTGTTCTTACATCTTTCTGAAGGAACATTACAGAGAACCATCACGTACCCAGAGTGGCACGCATTTTTCCCTTTCTTCTCCAGATTTTCTCTTTTCTAACTGGAGATTGTCTCACTGAGGACGGCTGGGAGAGGTGGGAAGAGAAGGAGAGTTAAGATGGATCTGGATTCATCCCAAATTCTCCCACCCACTGCACGTGGCACACCATTTATGACCCTCAGTTATGATACTCAAACAGTATCCTGTCTGCTTCTATGCTTGCACAACCCAGATTCTTTGTCTGATGAGAAGAGTCAGGGTCAAGAGAACCCCAGAGAATAAGAAGACAATCTGCTAATCTGTATAGGCACCATCTCGCATATAGAAATTAGCTTTCTCCATCCCCTCTCCCTGTTATTCGGTCCCCACTGTAGGGGCAGCAGCTGTGCCTCCTTCAGCATGTACCAAGAGCATTTTATAGACCTCCGGATCCACCTGTATGCACTGGTTCTAATGAAAAATACTTGAAAATGTAGCTTTATTCTTTTTCTCTTTTTGTCTAACAGCCAAAGGCAGTATATGGTAGCTAAGAGCACAGGCTGAAAATCTCATCTCCTGTCTTAAGTGAATTTCAACCTTGATCTATTTACTTTCTTTCTTCCTGCTTCACTGTTCTTACTTCTTAAATAGAGATGTGGATGATGTAATCTTGCTGATATGGTAAGAGAAAGAAAGCCTGTAAGAAGCTCAGACCAGGCCTCTCCTCCTCTCTTCTCTTTCCCTCCAGTACCATTTCCACCTCAGTTGTGGAATAATCTTTTTGTACAGTGTGATGGTGTGCCACTCAGATTGGTTTCATAGGCAGAGTTTTCCTGTTCTAACCACCTGCTCCCAAATACTCACTCAGAGGCTTAATATAAGTTATAAATGCCTGGCCAATATTTGTGACTTATTACTAACTAGCTCTTATATTTTAAGTTAACCCATATTCCTTATTTATGTTCTGACATGTGGAGTCACCTTTATTAGCATGACACATTCATCTCCTGCTCCCTGTGTCTGGTTGGTGACTCCTCTGACTCTGTCTTTCTCCTTCCCAGCATTCTCAGTTTGGCTTTCCCACCTAACTTCATCCTGTTCAGCTCTTGGCCAGTCAGCTTCTTTACTAAAGCAATCATGGTGACAAATCTTCACAGTGCACAAAAGGTTTATTCCACAGTAGACTTACTAAAAACCTGAATGGCCAATAGTTAGGCAGGGCTTTCAGGGCAGAGAGGAGGCTGGAAAGAAGAAGGTGGAGATGCCATAAACCAAAAAGGGAAGAGGATTGTCACTACAGAGATGAAGTAAGAAAGCCATGAGGAAGAAAGTAAATTAATAAAAATGGGTGAAATTAAGTTACAAGAGCTAGTTAGAAAGAAGCCTAAGCTATCAGCCAAGCTTTCAAAATTAATAGGAAAATTCCTTGTGGTTGTTTGGGAACTGGTATGTGGGACAAAAAAATCCACCTACAACCCCTATTTCTCCCCTCCGTGTGTGTGTGTGTGTGTGTGTGTGTGTGTGTGTGTGTGTGTGTGTGTGTAGCCTAAGAACCTCACCTAAACTCATAAGCCTCTGTGCCTGCTGCCCGAGTGTCAGGATTATAGATGTGTATCATCATACCTAGAGAATGTTCCTCACTTTAAAACCTGTCTTTGCCAATCTAGTTGAATTTGCTTCCCCATATGCTTCAAGTAGTTTTTTTTTTTTAATTTTAGGATGACAAAGCATGCTCTCTACCCCAGAAAGCCTCCCTTTCACCCCAGATAAGTTGTACCACCCTGCCTTCCCCACAGCTGGCATTCTTCCATCTTTTATAATATGCATCCTGCCATTTATAAAGAATCTGTTATCTTCCCTCTGGATTGGCCTGTGTCCCAATACTCATATTCATCTATTTCCCCCACCAGATGAATAGCATGAATTGTTAAAGACTCGTTTGCTAATTACTGCTGTCTGTTCTAGCTTGAAGTTGTAGACCTCCTTCTCCCGGTGCTCTCCTTTCTGCTGCCGGGCTAAATCTTGCCAATAATAAATGGTTTTTCAGTAAGGTCAGAGACTGTGTCTCACTAGGGAAAGGATGCTTTTGAAGAGGGTTTGTGTTCCTCTTGAAATAAATTTTAGCATGATTCATCTTCCTTGGACCACATAACCTCAAATCAGGACTCTTGTGTACCTTTCCCTCCCATTTCTTTTTCAATTGCTATGCTTTCTCTCTCTCTCTCTCTCTCTCTCTCTCTCTCTCTCTCTCTCTCTCTCTCTCTCTCTCTTGATTCATCCATCTCAACCCCTGCCATGCCTGTACAGCAATCAGGCATGATCCTGCCGACACTGGTGACACCTATGAAAAGCACAATTATGTCTACTGGCATCAAAATATAGGAGTGACAATTCTTCAAAGACAACAATCGCAGGTAGCCTGAGGCAGCCAGCGGTTCTTCCACTTGCTACTTTCAGTAATCGTTAGTGCTTTTCTTTGGTTATTTTAAATCACCGCTCACTACGCTCTGTTTTACCTGAGAGGTGCTGCTGTGCTGGCATTTAGCGCATAGTTCCTCTCTTCCTGTGGTGCAGAACAGGTGAGGAAGGGGCTGTTTTGTGCTCCATCTCACTGATTCTCACAGCGCAGAATCTCCTGTTTGCAAACAGTTACTCAGCTGCTTTCATGTTTGTAATTGTGTTGACACAGAAAAGGTTCCATTCCTGGCAACATCTCCCAGTCTCCTGAGCTCCCTCAAGCACTTAGACCATGCAGGAGGCACATGCTGACGTGGTTGCCACCTGATACCTCTCCCGCTTACCTCAGCCCAGAAAACTCATCTGTAGTCCATGAGCTACATCCTAATGAGACAGCTGCTCAATGGAGCTCCCTTGCTCTTCCTTTAGGGTTGGCTGCTCCCTGTCTACCCAATATCCAATGCACAGAGAAAATAGCTATACTTGCCAGCCTTGGGAGAAGTCATGTTCACCATCAAAGTTAAAGAACCAGCACTAAGTTTTTTTTTTTTGGGGGGGGGGGTGTTGTTTTTTTCTTTATGGTCACTTCTCTAACAGCAAAAGAAAGGAAAGTCTGGAGCCTTATTTTAAATACCTCCCCTAAAACATCAAACTGGGGTTCTCTGATGCTGACTTAAAATTTAATTTTATGGCATTGAAAAAAAGCAATTTCACATTGGTGGAGATCAGGTGGCTAGTTAAAGGAATGACAAAACATCCTATTATTTCTTGATGCTCAGCCAGCTATGTCAAATCAGCATTTGATAGCTTACAAAGAAATAAACATGAATGGATTAAATTTTCTTCTGAAAATACACTGGATGGAAAACACTGACAAAAATATTCCTGATTTAGTATTGTCTATAGTACTGGAAGCAAAGATCATAAGAGGTAAACATCAGGCTTCACTCCCATTGGCTGCTGTGTTTTTTCCATTCTTTTATCTTACCACAATTCAGGAAATGCTAATTTCTACACATTTTCAAACATGAATATTTGATCACCTGCTGTTACAACAAACAGAGAAGAGGGGGATTAAACGATCAAGATCCCTGAGTCTAGAAGTCAGCTGCTCTGAGTGACAATGAAGAGCTTCTGATTTTCTATGATGTCTCTTAGAAACATGGGATGCCACATAACCTGATCATGCAAGGGAATTAGGTTGTAAAAACAACTGGCAACAAAGTGGAGGCAAAGCCAGTGAGTGTCCACTCAGTCTCTTTCTCTTCGGTTCAACTGATGAGTTCTGAAGTGTATTTTCCATTGTGCTACACAGAGTACCCACTATGTATGTGTTTGACTGTCTATGTTAGTAACATTTTAATAGCATACTTAATCTCTTCTTCAATTATCTACTCATCCCTAGGCTTCTGTTTCCTAGGATGACCATAAAAATATTACTCACATCTAAACCCGTTTCTCTTCAGAGAAATCTGAACAATGGTATGCAGTATGGTTCATTCGTATGCAATTCAAAAATAGACAAAATGAAGCATTTACAGAGACATATGTGCATGATGTAACACTCTTAAGTAAAGCAAGAGAGTAGTCAGTATAAAATTAGTACAATATACTTACTCACTCTCGGGAGATAAAGAGGGATGTGTCCTGAGAAAGACTTATGATGGCTTCAACAAGTTCAGGCTTGTTTTATTTTCCAAGTTGGGTTACATATATTACATCTCTTTTAAATCTTGGGATACATTTTTAAAATTTGTTTATTTATTTATTAAAAATTTCCACCTCCTCCCATTTCCCTCCCACTCCCCCCACTTCCCCTCCTCCTCCCTTTCCAGTCCTAAGAGCAGTCAGGGTTCCCTGCCCTGTGGAAAGGGCAAGGTCCTTTCCCCTCCATCCAAGACTAGGAAGGTGAGCATCCAAACAGATTAGGCTCCCACAAGGCCAGTCCATGCAGTAGAATCAAAACCTAGTGCCATTGTCCTTGGCTTCTCAGTTAGCCCTCATTGTTGGCCACATTCAGAGAGTCCGGTTTGATCACATGCTTGTTCAGTCCCAGTCCAACTGGCCTTGGTGAGCTCCCATTAGATCAGTCCTACCATCTCAGTGGGTGGACGCACTCCTCACGGTTCTGACTTCCTTGCTCATGTTCTCCCTCCTTCTGCTCTTCATTTGGACCTTGGGAGCTCAGTCTAGTGCTCCAGTGTGGGTCTCTGTCTCTATCTCCATCCAGCACCAGATGAAGATTCTATGGTGATATGAAAGATATTCATCAGTGTGGCTATGGGACAAGGCCAGTTCAGGCACCCTCTCCTCTGCTGCCCAAGGAACAATCTGGGGACCTCTCCTTGGACCTGGGAACCTTTCTAGAGTCAAGTCTCTTGCAAACCCTAAAATGGCTCCCTTAATTAAGATATTTACTTCCCTGCTCCCATATCCACGCTTCCTCCATCTCAACCATTCCATTCACCCAAGCTCTCCCCAATGCTCCCCTTCTCCCTTCTCTCTCCCCATCTCCCCACCCTACCTCCACCCCCGTGCTCAATTTGGGATACTTTTACACCCACAAAAATTACTATAGCTTTCATACAACATTAGTGTATAGGCAATTTTTAATATTATGCCAAGTCCAAAGTTGTCAAGTTAGGTGGAATATGACATTAAAATTCTATCAATGAACTTTGCATTTTTTACATTAAAATCCAATAGTGATTGATGTATATCATATACGATCATATGGAAATGTCCCACTCTGACACAGAACTGTGTCTAATGGATATATACAATACACATTTTAAATTCAGTAGTCTTCTTGAGCTAAATGTGTTTTCCCCATGTATGATGTGACCTGGGAAATAAATGATTCACTGGGTTAGACAGATCTATATTGACTTGTAATCTGCTATATCAGCCACTCTATCAATACCTCCAATGATAACACCAGAAATGCTTTGAAATATTTCTATGCTCACATAAATGTGCCCCCACCCATTAAAAGATACCACTACACATCAGTGTGTACAAGTACCTAATGTTCAAGTTTCATTTTGCTCAGGACTTGAGTCAAGATTTAATAAGACTTGTTTCACATCTTCATTAAAGATAAATGTTCTTAGATAAAGCTTTCCTTCCATGACCCAAAGGTACATTGTAAAGAGGAACTGACAGTGATTATTAGTGCAGTTTTGTGCCATTGCCTTTTGTAAGGAGCCAATGTTTGTAGTGACTGCTGTCGCTGCATCGTCAGAGAAATTGTCTGCAAAGTGAAAAGACACACAATATCTTAATATTGTACAAGAAAAGTCCTTAAATTGTCTTTATAAATATGTTACATGTCCTTATAAAGGAAGTTAATAAATCCCTTAAAGAAATCTATAAAAACACAAATGATGGAAAGAAATCAATAAGACAGTTCAAGATCTTAAAGTGGAATAGAATTAGTAAAGAAAACCCAAACTGAGAAAAATCTGGAAACAAAAGATTTAGGAACTAGAATGGAAATTAAGAGACAGTAAGTCTCATCAACAGAATGCAAGGGATAGGAGAAGGAGTCTCAAGCACTGAAGACGTGATAGAAGAAATAGATACTCTAGTCAAAGAAAGCGTTAAATCTAAAGAACTCAGGCACAAAACATCCAGAAAATCTGGGAAACTATGAAAATCACAGTCTAAAAATACTAGGAATAGAGGAAGGAGAAGTAACCAGGTCAAAGGCACAGAAAATATGTTCAACGATATCATAGAAAAAAACTTCCCTTACCTAAAGAAGGAGCTGCCTATAAAGATATAAGAAGCATACAGAAGAACAAAGATTGAACCAGAAAAAAAAGTCCCCTCACCACATAATAATAAAAATACTAGGAGAAAGGACCAATTAATATAAATAGACAAACCTACTAGAATTACACCTGATTTCTCAGTGGAGAAACCTAAAAAGCAGAAGTGCCTGAAAAAAAAGTTCTACCAACTCTAATAAAATACAGATGCTGGTCCAGATTATTATACTCAGCATACCTTTTAATCACCATTCATGAAGAAAGATATTTATTGATAAAACCAAATTTAAGCAGTACATATCTACAAATCAAGCTCTAGAGAAGGCACTAGAAGGAAAACTCAAACCTAAAGAGATTAATCTAAGAAAATATAAAGAATAAGTAATCCCAGAATAGCACATCAAATTATGGGAAAACATATACACAACAAGAATAACAAGAAAATAACAGAGATCAACAATCATTGGTCATTAAGATCTCTCAATATCAAAATAGTCTTAATTCCCCATAAAAAGACACAACTAATAGAACGAATGTGAAACTAGGATCCATCCTTCTGTTTCATCCAAGAAATGCACCTTAACATAAAGGATACACATCATCTCAGAATAAAAAGATGGAAAAAGGTATTCAATGAAAATAGACATGAGAAACAAACTGGGATAGCCATTTTAATATCTGACGTAATAGACTTCAAATCATAACTAATTATAAAAGATACAGAAGAACACTTTATACTCATCACAGGAAAAATCCACCAAAAGGACATTGTTATTCCTAACATCTGTGTACCAAACACGAGGACACACAAGATTACATATATAAAAAACAACACTACTACAGTTAACAACACATATTGGCCCTCACACCCTAATAGTGAGAACTAAAATGAAACTACATTTTCATTTAACTCTGAATTCTACCAGATTTTCAGGAAAGAGTTAATGTCAGTGGTTCTCAATTTATTCCACAAAATCAAAACCAAAGAACACTGCCCAGTTCATTATTTTTGAGGCTGCAGATACTGATACCCAAACCACATAAAGAATCAACAAAGGAAGAAAATTACATACCAATTTCCATTAGGAACATACAATAATTCTTAATAAAATACTTGCAAACTAGGTCTAAGGATACATCAAAATGATTTTCCACTATAATCATTCTAGAGTTGCCCGGATAGTTCAATGCATATGTAATCTAACATACAAACAAACTGAAAGACAAAAAAGCATGTGATTATCTTATTATATTATAATATTATCATATTATTATATGCAGAAAAGGCTTTTGACAAAATCCAACATTCTTTCATGACAGATATTTTGGAGAAATTAGGGAAACACTGATCATCCTATGAAAAGCAATCTATAGTTTGAATGAAATATCCATCAAAATTCCAACACAATGATTCATAGATTTTAAAAGGACAATTTTAAGCATCATATGGAAACATGCCCCCCCCCACTCAATCCAGGATAGCTAAAACAATCCCAAAATAATAAAAGCTATTGGCATCATGATTCCATACTTCAAGTTGTACTGCAGAGCTATAATTAAAAACAGCAAGGTATGGGCACCAAAACAGGCTCATTTATCAATGAAATTAAACTGAAGCCTCAAAAATCAATCCACACACCTTTGAACACCTGATTTTTGATAAAGGAGTCCAAAATGTATACTGAAAAGGACAGTATCTTCAACAAACGGTACTGGTCAAAATGGACAGCTACATTACAAGAATCCAAATATATCCAAACTTATCATCATGTCCAAACACAATTCCAAGTGACCAAAGACCTCAACATAAAACTGGATACAATACACTGAACCTGATAGAAGAGAAAGTGGGGAATAGCCTTGAACTTGAACACATTGACATATTCTGAACACTGTTAGCACAGATATTAAGGCCAACAATTAATAAATGAGACTTCGTGAAACTAAAAATCTTCTTCACAGCAGAGGACACTGTTATTTTGACAAAGCAGTAGTCTACAGAATGAGAAAAGATATTTATCAACTACACATCTGATAGGGTGGTAATATCCAAAATATATAAAGAACCCCAAAAAAACTAGATACCAAGACAACAACTCACTCTCCCCTCCGTGGCCTACTAATATAAACAGAATTTGAAAAAGGAAATTCAAATGGCTGAGAAGCACTTACAGGAATGGTCAACCTCATTAGGCACCAGGGAAATACAAATCAAAGCTACTTTGTGATTTCGGGTTTTAACCATCAGAATTTTGGAGTGCAAATGTGTATAGCTGCTATCGTGTGGCAGTTCCTCAAGAAGATGAAAATCAATCTACCCCACGATCCAACGATACCACTCTTGGGCATAAACGGAAAGGATGCTGCATCCCATCACAGAGATACTTACTCTGCCATGTTCATTGCTGCTCTATTCACATTATCCAGAAATTGGAAACAGCTTCAATGTCCCTCAATAGAAGAATGGATAAAGAAAATGGGGTACATTTATACAGTGGAAAATGTTACAAAATTAAATCATGAAATTCATAGGTACATGGATAGACATAGAAAAGGGTTTTCACATGGAATGGTCCTGAAGTCAAATCAGATATTGATTACTCCCACAAGCTTTGTACCACAATTGCTCTAACATGTCTTTTGATAGCTTGAAGAGTACCTTGTTGTACCAAAGATGTTAGGACATAGGGGAGAAGATTGTATAGAGGCATCAGCTCAACCTCTCCATGTCCAATTAGTTGTGTGGGTTATTATTTTCAGCACTGGGGCCTTGCTGTCAGTTTGGGGAGAACAACCTATAGTCTTGGCAACTCTGTGTGAAGTATCCCAGACCAAGAAAGAAAAATACAGTATATATTTGCTTATTTGTGATGTTAGGTGTTAAGTCAATAAAAACCAAGCTACAATCAATGAAATCTCATGGTGTAGGTATAGAGTAAGGGACTATGGTGGACAGATAGATCTTGTTAGAAAAGGGAAACATATTAGACAGTCATTAATTAATGGAGGGGCTTGAGAGGGAAAATCAAGTGGGGAAGGGAGAGGAAAGAGGGGTCATGGGAGGGAATACAGAGAGACAGCTAAAAATTAAGAACCATTTGAGAGGAAGTAAAGAAACCTAATACAGCAGAAGATTCCTTAAATTTATACATATGTGAGGGTGACCTAAATGAAATCATCAAGTAATGGAGGTGACAGGGCCCCACCTGGACATCTCTTGTCACCAAGTGAAACTTTCAGCCCCTGTATTGGGTTAAATCTAATTAAGTTGTTGGCTAAAGGGATCGCATGGGAATCCCCAAACAATCCAGAATATTGCCAAGACTATGTAATTCTCCACCAGAGAACACTTAGATAGAATAGACACCATCAGCAAATAGCTAGATACAAAATTAACATGCAGTAATCAATATTCTTTCTACATACGAAAATAAACATGATGAAGAAGAAATCATGGAGACAGTCCCATTCCTAAATTGTCTCAGTGAAATTAAATAACTTAGAATAAATATAACAAAGAAAACATAAGTCTTCTTCAATGAAACCTTTCAAATGCTACACAAACTCAAGAAAACAGTAGACGATAGAGAAACATAAAATGCTCATAGTCCAGAAAAATATTGTGTAATAGCTATATCACCAAAGTGATCTGCACATAGAGTAAAATGCCATCAAAATTCCTGCCATTCTTCACAGAAATGGAAAGAAAAATGTCTTAGAATTAATTTTGTAGCACAAAAACCCTCTGATAAGCGAGGCAATCCTGAGGAGGGAAATAGGGCTGGAGCTATCACCATATCAGACTTCAGTTTACATTATAGAGCCACACAAGGAAAAGCAACATGGCATGGCCAAAAGCAGATACAAAGATCTATGAGACAGAACAAAAATCTAGACATAAGGCCACATAGAGGCACCCACCTGCTTATTTTTCTTATAAAGATGCCCAATACATAGTGGAGAAAAGACATCCTCTTCCACAAACAGCACTAAAGAAACTGACATTTGCTGGTAGATTGTGGAATTGGATTGTTCTCACCCACCCTGAGCAAAGATGAACTCCAGCTACACCAGATACCTTAATGCAAGAGGTACAAATCTAAAGTTCTAGAGAAAAAGCAGAAACACCTTCAAGACAGAGGCACAGGCAAAGGTTTTCTGCAGAGGACACTAGCTGACCAAGAGGTAAGGTCAGTAATGAACACATAGGAGCTCATGAAATTTCAAAGCTTCTACACAGAAAAGGAACAGTTAATCAAGTGAACACATAGCCTACAAAACTGGAGAAAATCTTTGCCAACTAAGAATCGAACAGGTGATTAATGTCTAGACTATATAAGAACTTAAAAAAAGAGCTCAATAAAAATCAATAAGAAATAAGAAGACACCACAAAACAGTCTAGTCAATAAGTGGGCAAAAAATTGAAATATAAATAGCCAGTAAACATGGAAAAATAACTCAACCTCATTAGCATTCAGAGAAACACAAGGTAAAACTACATTCATATTCCATCTTATTACTTTTAAATTTTCATTCATTATGAAAATAAACAACAGTGGTTGGCACAGATATGAATACTGATGGTCAGTCACGTCTCTAGAGTGTGGGATCTCAAGGTCCTAAAGCTCTATGTAGTATATAGACAAGCTGTATCACTCCTGGCCTTGACCCAAAGGACTCCAAGTTAACATAGCACAGGGACACTGGTCACAACAGTGTTTACCCAGCCACAGTGGGTAAGTCACAGTACCAAGCTAGGTGCCTAATACAAAAGGAACCGATAAGGAACATGCGGCATGTATATACATAAAGGTTTTATGGACTAGAAAGAAGAATGAAGTCATATCATTTGTGGGAAAATGGATGCAAATGTAGCCAATCATACTGGGGAATTAGGCCAGCCCCGGAAAGACAAATACTATATGTTCTCTCTTCCATATGACTTCTAAATTTTTTATAGTCATATAAAAGCATGTGTGCATGTATATATTAAATGAAAGAAATAAGTCAAATTGCCTAGGGAATCAAAAGGACTAATGGGAGAAGGGAGGGGCACAAGGGAAGGCAGTGGCACATGCTCCTACTGTATCTATATGAAAATGGAAAAGTACATAATGAGATTAAGAAAACATCTGTGTGGAGGGTTTGGGGTCAGTAGATTTTTTTCAGTTAACTTGCAATTACTGGACTATATAAAATTGTTTAATTTGGCAATAAGCTGCTTCGTTGTATTTTAAAGTTTCTGGGACATGGCTCTCCCAACAGAAACACCAAATATTGCTGTAGGTTCACTTGCTCTCCAGAGGTGGGTATTATCTGTCTAAAAGTTTGGAGCATTTAAATAGAGGTGAGGTGCTCTTACTTTTAAATTCCCAAGTGCAGTGCAAAGCTTAACCAATTTTTCATATTTTTGATCATCTACATATATACTTGGGAATAATACCTAAATGAATTCCCCATATAATTGACTTTAAAGTGTTCTTTGTAATTTTGGACAGTATCTATTAAATATATTATCCTGGTATTAGGCTTGTTTTTACATCCTTCCGACACTCTCACAGAATACAGTGTTAAATTATAATGAAACACAGATTGTCAATCATTTCTTTCACAGATGTCACCTTCAACATCGCATCTAAAAGACCATCACCAGAACCAATGCCACTTAGGTTCTCACTATGCTACCTTCTATAAATTTTAGGTTTGTAGCTTTGCATTTAGCTCTAAAACCTATTTTGAGTTAATTTGTATGAATACTATTAAGCCCAGGTCTAGTAAATTTTTTTAGCAAACAAACATACAGTTGCTCTGGCACTATTGGTTAAAAAAAATAACAAAACAAAACATTCCATTGCATTGTCCCGGTTTTGTTTTTTTGTTTGTTTGTTTGTTTGTTTGTCAAGAACCAGTGAACTCTGCATACCTATTCTTGGGCTCTTTGTTCTGAAAGTTGGGAAACATGCCCACCCTTCAATTATGATGGTGGTGTTAGCAGCCCTCCCCATCCACAACTACTGTTTCAGGGTATTAAACATCTTCTTCTGATCTCTTTAGGCGCCAAACATACATGTGGTGCACGTACATACATGCAGGGGAAACACTCATGCAAAAAAAAAATAAAATGAATAAATCTATATTTAAAAAAATAAACTTCATAGTTTTAGTCAATAAAAGTTTTTAGCAGATGTTTTAACAGCTTCCCAAGAAAGTATTAGGAAAGAAATGTGTGCATTTGTTATCCTAGGAATTGAGGAAATAACTATTTTAACTTAACCATTTAAAAATGTTGGCAACTATATGACCTGTGTCGAAAGATTTCATCAGGATTTCCCATTTGGGAAAGTTGTTGCCATGGCAACGTAAACTGGCATAGAAATTTAGTCTGAAAAAAAAGAAAAAGATCCAGTGTAGTTCAAGTGTTCCAGTTGGTAAAGCTCAGAGCATGTAAATATGATTCTTGGATGCCTGACTATGAGGTCTTCATTTGATGTTGTGCCATGAGCCAGAAGCTGTAGCTGATTTTTCTCTTTGGTGTTGCCTGACTCTGAAATAAGTATGATCTTATTTAGGATATTCCAGCTCATAAACTTTATATATCCCATTTGTTTCTAGGGTTTCTACTTCATGTGGGTTTCCAGGACCATTTTTAGTGATGCCTTAAATCCTGTGTGCCAACATTCTCCATACTTGGTTTGAAACTCTAGAATCGAGTTGTAGGAGTGCTTGTTCAACTATTTTTGGCCTCTCATATGGCCAAAGTTAATCCAACAATGCATGAACAACAACAATAATAATAATTAATGATAATGATAAAGTGGTAAGTAAGTGTTATGAGTTAGTCATGTGTTTTGTTCTGTGAATACTCTAGTGATTTGGGGAAAACAATAAAAAATAATGAATTACTAAATGAGTAAAGGTAGTATTTTTATAGTTTTATATATTTTTATTTGCAAATACTTATATATTTTATTTTTGTTGATTTTTATTGAACTCTACATTTTTCTCTGCTTCCCTCCCTGCCTCTCCCCTCTTCTTCAACTCTCCCCCAAGGTCCCCATGCTCCCAATTTACTCAGGAGATCTTGTCCTTTTCTACTTCCCAAGTAGATTAGATCTATGTAAACAAAGAAAACCAGCCCACAAATCAAAATCCCAGAGAACTTAGACAACAATGAGGACCCTAAGAGAGACATACATAAAAATATATTTTTATATATAATATTATATATAAATAATATAATATTTTTTATATTCCCTGTGATCCTAATTTGTTTAATCCTAAATTTAATACTAGTGTTTGCACTAATATCTCCCTATAAATACACCATGTCTACAGTACTTTTGGACACATGGGGTTAGATTTTAGTCCACATTGTAGTTATGCATGACTGCCCTTTATTATGACAGTTTGTGGTTGTAGAGCTAAGAGTTTAGAATACCCATTTCTTTTTGTTATTTTTATTTTGTAAACTGTGCTCATTTTATAATACATTTTTATCGTGTCCCTCAGTGTTCTAGACAAGCTTTCTGGAAGCATAACCCTAAACAAAGTCAATCTAGTAATAATTATCTGCCATTCATATCTTATTTTCCATAAGTTCTTCAATGTTGTTTTGATTTAATATTGATGGAAAAGAAATACCTCTTGGGATACTCTGATTCCACAGGAATTCATCAAGTTGAGTAATGCTTAGTTTCTGTGATATTTTGACACCTGTCTAAGAAAACACAAGTTTGCAAAATCAGCAAGTTTTTTTTTTTTCAAAGAGCTATTTCACTCCTTCAGTAATGGTTTTGTTGAAAACCAAGGGCTTAAAACTCATTATTTCAGATGACTGCTGATCTGACAGTAACCGGTACCCTGAGATGACTGGGTCTTGCTTCGTGTTATGCTTCTTTTATTTTAAACACTGAGTCTTTTTTATTTTAAACACCGAATGACGACAAAGGACAGTGAGGAACACTGTCTTCAAGTCAGAAGCTCCCACTTCACATTCCGTATCTGCCATCTACTCGCTATCAGGCCGTGAATGAATCTTCAACCCCAGAACCAGTGAACCAGGTGGCTGTTGTGAAGACTGAAAATGAGTTGCTGGGTTGCTGCGGCGTCGGCGCCATCCTAATCTTGACACTTGTGAAAGGCCGTGCGATTCTAGCATGACTGTGTCAGTTTTCTCTCCTGCTGGTGTTCCTCCTGCACTGCCAAAACCAGGAATAGACCATAAGTCACTGAAATGCTTCCTGCATTTTACTGAGACAGTGGCATAGGCCCTTCCACTGGTTGATCCTGGAGCTCCACCGTGAATAGCTTAGGACGGCTCCCAAGAGCAGAGAGAACGGAAAGCGCCCCATGTCTCTGTGGGTGTGCGGTCCTATCTGTCTCTTGATCCACAGCGCTTGTTCATCTGTTTTCTCAGAGACTGCACTATGTGCCTACACAACTCAATCAGCTCTTGGTGTCCTTTCAGCCATTTTCAAATTGACTCTGATCATTTTTAGACCCCTAGGGTTTTAAACCTTGCATTAAGAAAAGTTTGGACAAACTCAGGGAAATTAGTAGTTTCGAAGCAGTAGCTTACTGTCTTTGTAGTGCACGCCGGTGGAGACCACAAGGGCTCCACTCGTTTTTGAAGATGCCAACAAGATTCCCACATCAGAGGCCTTAGGTGATGAAGCTGGAGAGATGGCTCAGCAGTTAGGAGCAGCTGCAGTCTTCCAGAGAAGACCCAGGTCCAGTTCCCAGTATATACACTGAGTAGCTCACAACTGCCCTTAATTCTAGGTCTAGGGGATTCATTTCTATGTCCTAGCCTTTGTGGACACCTGCATGCACATAGATATATGTGTGCATACGTACATGGGCGCGCGCACACACACACACACACACACACACACACACACACACACACGATAGACATATATAAATTAAAACAAAACCAAGCAAAGCCTAAGGTGAAAACCAGCCACTAGCTGGCAGGCTATTACTAAAGCTTCAGCCGGCAAACACTGTGAAATTGTGGTTCCTTTCTGGCTGGAGGGCTTCTGTGTTAAGCGCCCACAACTTCTGTTTCTTTTCAGGTAGAAAAGCTGCCGTCAGCCTGGACAGAAATGGCAGAGAATGGGAGCCAACATCAGAGATCTCCCGAGTATCAACAAATGTTGCAGGCACATTCTTAGGGTTCAGGAATCTAATTTTCTTGACTCAAAATAAGAGGATTGAATTCTGATTCTCTATTAATTGCACTATTTCCTTTTATTATAACGTCTTCACCTAAACAAATCTTACCTGAGTCCTCCTAGTATATAATAACAAGGCTCTACGTGCAGATACTTTGTTGAACGCCAAGGTTGGATAATGAAAGCACTGTGGTGAAAGACCTCTCATTAACTCTGAAATTCAGTATGATGACTGCAAAGCCGTGGACTAGATCAACTCTGAGGAACACCCACTTCCAGCTCCACAAAGTTAAGGGCCCTGGCTCAGGCACCCCAAATCCCCGGGGCTTTTGTGCTTTTCAGGAGATGTGGGGGGTGGCAGAGGAATGCTTCATATGTAAGTACGTATTTGATATGAATGAATACAACTTTTTTCAGACAAAATGAAATATGTCTCCCTGATTAAGATTTTTAACTTCACGCGCCAACAGATTTGAGTTTTAAGCTGCAACCTCCCTTTCGGAGCTATCTACCCTATGTCTCCCTGGGGCTTTTCTCTGCCCACATATGGAAGCTGAGATTTAACCTCCTGCTTCACAAACACAACATGTAAATGTCTCTCGCAAGAGGAGCTGACTTGGAGTAATTGCCTCAGCTCTGTCTCTTTACAGCAAAACTAGAAGAAAATGCTGAGCGAGCAGTTTATTCTCCCTCCATGTGAAAAATTGGAGGCCCAGGTCCATTTTGTCTTTGATCTCGTGTAAGAGCAAAACCTCTTTGCTAAGCTTTGAACTAAGTCAAAACTACAAAACGTAATTAAAAACCAAAGCCCCCAAACTCGGTCTCCTTCTCCCCTGACCTCCCCTAATATGTTCGGTACTGTGGGTGGGTGTGTGCACCCCTCACGTTCTCAGGGTGGGACCAGCAAGAAAGAGGTGGAGGGGGGATGTTCCCGTGCCAGCCTGAAGCTGCCATGAACAAAAGATCTCTGTTGTTGTCTTTCTCTGTGGTTCGTCTTTACAGAGGTCTGATGTGAAATATGAATCCTGCCAGCTAAACCAGGTCTGAAGACTTTGTCTGGATCCCGGGGCAAGCCGTTAAGTCGTGGATCTACTAACAAGGCTGCCAGCTGCCTGACTTCATTACTATTTCTCATGATGTCTGCTGTTTTAAAAAAATATATTCTTTAATCACTTAACACTAGTTTTATTGGGCTGTCAGAATGTGGGGAGTGTGGGAGGGAATTCATTTCATATCTTGCGGGACGCTATTTTGGTAAAAATATTAGGACAAGTCTCTACCTTCCTTCTTTGAAAAATAAAATACAAAGCCAATTAAAGTTAAATGATTACTGAAATGTGTC
This sequence comes from Myodes glareolus, assembly GCF_982192425.1. NCBI lineage: Eukaryota > Metazoa > Chordata > Mammalia > Rodentia > Cricetidae > Myodes > Myodes glareolus. The sequence goes on from NC_142033.1 coordinate 87,049,453, forward strand.
TAATTAGTATTAACATACACATGTCAAGCCGTGATTGGCAGCTTCCTCAGCAAAAAATCCTGTTTAGTGTTGATAGAGAAGATAATTGATATCAGTGGGCTTCTGCTTCCCGAGCGATAGCTTGGGGAAGCACCTTCACAGCTCAGAGACTTCCCTCCCTTCGGGTGGGTGCCCACTTTCCTCCACCTGACAAGATCTGTCACACATTATCAGACAATTGATCACCAACTCCTTGTAGGTCTTAATCTACTGTTTGATCACACAGCAAGAAAAATGACTTTTTATGCCTTCCATCGTGGCCACAAGGAAGGAGGAGAAGGCAGGGACATAGGTTTCTGGCTCCATCTCATTATCTTTTTTTTTCTCAGATGATAGATGGGTTAACTAGGTGATTTAACTTTAAAATGATCTTTCTGCTGCTCAATAAGCAAATTCAAGCAGTTCCTTGGCGCAAGCTAAGTGGAAAGGAGGTTAAACTGTTCTTCCTTCTGTATCTTGTAAGCAGTGCCTATGGTAGGTAGAAGCACATGGGGTTAGCAAGCATACATTCACTTAGTATTTCTGTATCTGCTTCCCAATAATAGGATTTTAAGTGCACACACATGGAGACTAACTGGACCTCTCTAGGATAATGCTGTAATCGCTTTATACATTTCTTTTTACAACACTTGGCTATATATATAAAATGATTTTAAAAAACTTCTGGTACATAAAGAAATCAGAAGGAAGGAAACACACCCGTGCAGATTATAAAATCATACAGTAAAATCAATCCCCGAAGGGAAAAGAATGGCTTCCTTGTTTCTAGTTTGGATCTGGAATATTCCACGGAGGCTGTTGTACTGAAGACTTGGTCCCTGAAGACCGTGCTATTGGAAGGCAAACGCCTAGTTAGAGCTAGCAGGCATTGGGAAAGGCCTGTGAACACTTCAGTATCATGGATATCATGGGATGGGCAGCCTTGTTCCAACATGTGTGCTCCCACAGTGCTCTGCCTTGCTATACAAATGGGAGGAGAAATCTCTGAGATTTCTGTAAGTCATCAGAATCCTTCCCCCTGCAGTGAATTTTCTTAGTCATTTCACCTCAGAGGCAGTCTAACATAATCCTCTACCACGAATCCATTCATGTTATGGTACAAGTTTTTACTTTGAGTATATAGCTATATACATTTTAGCTTTTTCTGGATGCTGCAAACCCTGACAGAGGAATTCATTCTGTGTAGTTCATCGCTATTCACTATCAAAAGTGAAAAGTACTTAACTATCGATTACAGAATGGCTAAAATAGAGTAGGTATTAAAAGATTTGCTTTATGTTTGCTGTCAGTTCTGATAACCTTAAAATAGCCAAAATATGTCCTGTGGAATGGGAGAAATGACATTCGCTCCACAATTCGTTTCTGCCTGTACTAGTTACTTTTCTCATCATGGTGAGCAAGTACCAGAAAGAGAGCAACTAAAGGAAAGTGAGGTTTATTTTGTCTCTGAGTTAAAAGAAAATAGCTAATCATAGTAGGAAAGGCATGGTGGAGTCCACGGTGCTGGAAGAATGTAGCTGGGACTCCTCACATGTTTGTAGACCAAGAAGTAGAGAGTTATAACCTAGCCATGCTATAAACCATAAGGCCCATCTCCCAGGAGCCCAATTCCTCCACTTAGGCCCCATCTCTTACAGGTTTCAGAACCCTCCCCCCCCCGAGAACAGCTCCCCCAGCTGAAGATCTAGTATATATTGAATCTATGGGGACATTTCAAATTCAAATCATAACACTGTCTCTCATAAAACATATGTTCCTATGAATCTTATGTTGTACATAATCTGTAATTTGAAGACCTAAAGAATTATTTACATGACTAAGTATAATGACAGAAACTCAAAGAGTGGTGAGCAATGCTTCTCTTGTCGTCGACCCTCATATGACTCAACAGTACTTACAAATACCAGACACAAAAATTACTCAGGCAAATGACATGTGGATAACCTGTAAGCTTTTGTCAACTGAACTGCGGTGTCTTTAGGAGCTTTACCTCTAGCACTGGCTGAGTCTATGCCAGGGATGAAAATGATGCTTCAAAAATATTTGTTCTAGAGAAATGCAGATACATTCTGCATCTTAAAATAGTGTTCCAACATCCATTTCCTGGTTTTGAGTACCACACTTGGAGATGAAAGTAGGGTACATGGAAATACTCTACTCTCTTTGTAGTGTCTAGATGAGTGTAAAATCATCTTGAAATAAAGGTTTAGTAAATATTTTTTGCAAAGAACGTAAATCTCCACTTCTTTAAGCCAAATGAACAATTAATTGTCCATTTGTGGCCCTGATGCCTTGGGATTTCTTCTGGCAATTCCATAGATCCATTTCCTGCTCTCGCTGCGCCAATTCTGCTCTTAGATTCCCTGTCTGCCTCTGATCCTCTGATTCTTCTTTTTCGTATTTGATCTTCTTAAAAGTCAGCCTGTGAGAAATTTGGCCAGACCACCAACTTCTTCTCTTTCTCAGAACGTAGCCCCCCACCTCTGTGTGTGTGTGTGTGTGTGTGTGTGTGTGTGTGTGTGTGTGTGTGTCCAGGAGGGCACATACTAGAAGGACCAGGAGATAAGGCTGAAATTTAGTTGCTGATATCCTGGAGCACTGAAATGCATGCCATCTCTGAAGGGGCAGGGCAGAGTGTAATTTATCAAATATATCAAACCATCAAATCAAGCTCTTGTACTTTACTATTTATTTTTTGAAGATACTGTTAGAACCTCCAAAGTTTAGCTTGTTCCATATCTGCTCTCCTTGCTAAGTGATAAAAGTATGATGCTTGTCAACATAAATGCTAGAAAGAATGGACTTGAATGGTATCCTGAGCTATTTTGAATTACTTGAGATTATCAATTCTGCCTCATGTGCCCCACTTACGCATGTGGCCGTGGTGTCCTACTGTTTTGAATCTAGCTGTCCTTCTAAAGGCAGAACTGGATGAGTGATTTCATCTCTTTGTACCTTTGTTTTTTCACCTGCAAACGGAAGATAATAACCATGTGCCACTAACAGAAAAAATAAGAATTGTGAGCATTAGATTTGAGGGAATCATCAGCATTCAGCCAATTACTGCTCTACCATGAGCATCAACCTTCTATTTTACTTCTCTGACCTCAATACCCCTCCTCTGCTTCTAAAAGCTCAGAGTGGGGATTTGCATTTACATATCAGGGTTTTAAGAATAGCCTTGAATATTTCCCTAAACTTTTGCAAGTAGTAAAAGAGAGCCAGTGGGATCTGAGAAAAAGGGTGTTGGAAACTCCTCAATATCAACAAACAAACCTGTTATAGAGGAACCTACATTTCTGAATTTCTCAGTCAGCTCACTCTTTGGATGAAGTGTAATTTGTTCACAAGGCTCTGACATGGGAAATACTGGGGTGGGCTTGATGTCTAAGTGTGGTAGTTTGAATGAAAATAGCCCCATAAGCCCACCAGGACTGGAACTATTAAGAGGTTGTGGCTGTTTTGTAGGAGATGTGCCATTGGTGTTGGGTTTTGAGGTCTAAGAAACTCAAGTCAGGACTAGTGGTTTAGTCATTCCTGCTGCCCATGGATCCAAATGTAGAACTCTCAGCTACCTCTCCAGCACCATGTATGTCTGCATGCCACCATGCTTCCTGCCATGACAACAATGAACTAAATCTCTGTACTGTAGGCCAGCTCCAGTTAAATTTTTTTCTTTGTAAGAGTTGCCGTGATCATAATGTCTGTCCACAGCAACAGGAACTCTAGGTATTACGATAGATATCACACTACTTAGACAGACAGGCTTAGAAACATGATTGAATATTTACTTCATTGTTTTTACTTCAGCAAGTTAAAGCTAAACATTGATACTTGTCTAACAATGCTTTTAACTGCTAAATTTGATCTTTACAAGTATAAAATACTCTGTAATACCTAGAAGATATATAATATATATATGAATTATGCTTTGAAAAGTTGATTTTTCTCAACTTTTTTTTAAAGGATGGCTATCACATACCAACACTTGACCTAATGGCATTCTAATTGCAGCCAAATGGCATGCAATGGACCTGCCTTTCCTTATTAGAGACACGAAGTAATAAAAACTTGTTGCTTGGGTACCATCTCATTAGCTCTACAGATGCGGATTTAAACCAATTACACGTTGGCATCGTTTATTAAGTTTGAGATACTTTCCAAAAGCATGTAGAACAAACAGTGAGTCATAGCTTAATCCAACGTGAGTGGGCAGTAGATTCACATTAGTAGAGACAAAATTAAATTTTTTTAGTAGCATAAATGAAATATCTACTTGAAACTTCTTGGGTGACCTTCAGATTCCGCAGATTCTGATTTCAAATTTCCAACTTGAAAGACATGGGCTCAGAGCCTGGCCTTATGCATTTCAAGTGCCATGGAAGAAGAGGCCCAGCCAGCCACAGTAAACAAATGTAACTAGTTTGGGAGAAATGCTATTGACAGTATAATTCTAATTTTCCTCCAGCTCCCAGAACAGATGCACCTCGGAGTCCATAGACTGCAATACTTAACTGCAGCTACTCAGCTGTGACCTTCAGCCCCAGGCTCACTGCAATAAAATTTTCATGCAACCATATGGAAGAATATTTTAATAGAGATTTACTGTCAGTAACTGTCCCAAAGGAGCAAATAAGGAAGCTGTAACATATTGCGTACAGTAAATCAAGGGGACTTCAATGGAAAAACGAACCCTCCCGGAGGCAAGCATCTTTAAAATTACAGGCAACACTTTGTACAAATATGTATACAAAGGACTAGATTTGCGCTCGGTTAAGTAGCTCGAAATGCTTTCGTTTTGCAGATTTATTTATTTAGAATTTATTTATTGGATTTAGTAAGTGGTAAGCATTTACCTACCAGGGATGAATTATGTATGCATCTCCCTACCCTGGGGCAAAACGGAAGTGAGGGAGGGCCACTTTAACAGCAAATCTCATCCAACCGGGGAATGTGGCAGGCAGGCAGCACAAAGCCCCCCACCCCTAGCCCCAGACGGATTGACTTCAATTTGGGGTGAGGCATTAACACTCAAGACAAAATATTTTAGTAGTCAATGCATTAAAAAGTAGGAGACAAAATAGCTGACTAGTTAAAAGTTCAGCTTAAATAATTGGGGCAACAAGCTCATTAAAATTCTCAGTAAAGCAGAATACACTCCAAGCCTCTCATGAATCCTGGATTGTATTATATTTTATCAGTCAGCATTTGTGGGGTGTGTGTGTGTGTGTGTGTGTGTGTGTGTGTGTGCTTAAATATCTCTTTATACTGTAAATCTATAAGGTAGCAATTTTGATCTAAGGAGGTCTTGAAGTAGCTGTATCAGTAAATGAAATCTCGTTTGTGTCATCTTGTGAACCCATGGCACAGTGCCAAGGTGGCCTAATGACCGGGTCCCCGAGCATGCTACCCCCTACCACACAGCTCTGCACTAGAGCTTTCCAACTTCCAGCCCTCACTGTTGACAACACCACAGCTCCATTCAGTGCTTCTCTTCTCGACTGATGAAAACTCTAATGTGAGGGGCAGTAATTCAGAGATAAATAGACCGAACACGGTTCATGACGGTCATATTTTATGGCAGACAAAAGACTGAAAGTCTAAAAAGCTCATATGTAGGAGGCAGCGCACAAATGTCTCTTCCCTGGTACGGAACGATGGAACATGTCTTGGCATTAAAGTAAAGATCAAAATATCCAAGTGACCGTGAATAGGGAATCAGGTGATAAATCTTTATGTTTTGCTAAATGACTGGGTTGCGGTATTTGACAAAGAGTGAAAAGAGAATTTTCATAGCTAATAATGTGTTAGACATTCCATTCATTTCTTGAAGTCGTTCTGTTACCACACAACACAAGTAAGGCATACACGATTCAAACAGGATAGGTGATAATCTAAAGGGAATTATCTGAACTTGAGTGGAAATTATAATGCAGTAGACAAAAGTTAGATGTTCATCCAGATTACTGTATAAACCACGTGGCAGGACGAGCGACTACTTAGTGACTCACCCACCTTCTCAGCATTTCAACTGACGCACTTTTTACACGGTTGCACTGCTGCATCCCCAGAACAACACTCTGTAGTTGAAATAGAAGCTAGATATATCACTTCAAATGTAAAGTTGGGGTCCAGGCATGGAGGCATATGTATTGGAGCCCTTGAGAGGCAGAGACCAATGGATCTTTGTGAGTTGAAAGTCAGCCTGATCGACATAGAAAGTTGCAGATAGTCAGACCCTGCTCACAATAACAACAATAACAATAACAATGACAACAACAATAACTAACCAAAACCTGAGGAAAAACTGCTTAGGATAAACCTCCTAATTATTTGTCTTCTTTTGCAATCACTACTTTTGAATCATTTTTTCTTATTTTATACAGAATGAGATGGGCATCTAGAGACTATTTTCTTCTTTGTTTAATATTAATTTACTAAAGAGAATGTGCTAGACCTTATTTTATTTATCCTACCTTTAAAATACATGCTATCAGAATGCTTGTTCATTAAAGGCTTCAATTTTCTCTCCATCTCTCAGAAGATCAGTGACCGCCACCAGCTCCACATCTAAAGCCTGCTAATGCAAGGGTATGTTCTAGCCCTTTCCCCATCAGCTCATTCTCTTCCTCAGGCAAATTTGTTCCATCTCTGTCCTCAGTAGGTTCTTTACTCAACTCCTTCAAACCCTTGAGTCACATGACACAAACATACAGTTATTGTCTTCCCTCTGCATGTCTGTAAACCTTGCCTGTCTTCTAAGACTTGGTTCAAAGATCCCTACGTACTTTATAAATCCTAACTAATCATTCTAGGCTTATCAGTAAATGCTAAGGCCAAGATACTGTCTACTGAGTAGCTGATATGATCTGAGAACTTTGATTATCATTTAATCAGCAGTCTCTGGTGATTGATTTATTAATCTTTTGATCTTTTTCTTTTTGCCTCCCAAAAGACTGCCACCAAACTAGAGATCAAAATTTCAAAACGGGAGCTTGGGGAAAGGGAAAAGTAGGGAGTGGACATTTCCTATTCAAACCATAGCCAAGTGCGATTTTAAGAGAATCCAGCTGGAAACTATGTGTAGTGTGTGCACATTCCATTTATGAAACATATGCAAGACTCAGTAAGAGTTCATCCATTTGTAACAATTTAAAATTTTTGAAATTATAGGGTCTTTAAAACTTAATGCAGCGCTGCTGTTTTCAAATGAGCAGAGATAGTAGATGGTTTGTGGATGTCTTGCAAGAAAATGTGCTTTTTTTTTTTTACAGATAAATGTCAGCTTCCAAATGCTTGAGAGAAACTCATTCACTTACACTAAGAGTTGCCTTGGGAATTAGTTTTGCTCATCTAATTGGGCTATAATGCTTTTCCCATGGGGAATATAAAAAGAAACTTCTCCCTTACCTAAAAAGAATTTACAGTTTTTGAATTAGCGATGTGTGAACTCAAACTGTGGTGTCTGAAATACAGTTTAGTGTTACGCACTGAAGGTAAAGGTGCTTTCTATTGGATATGATTTGATAAAGTCTGACTTCTTCAAGTCTAAGGTTCCCTGACTCACACAGAGCTCAGCAATGCTTAATGAACTTAGTTGATGTTTCTGGCTCATCTTCTTTTGTCCAGAAACATATTTAGAGAACAGCAACATGGACGATATGTTAGAAGGAGAATCTGAAAGGTGATAGCTGAGAAACAGTGAGTTCAGTCCGCTGTGCTAGACCATGGCAGCAACAACTCCAATCAAACCCATAAAAAGCCTTGGTTTCTTTGGGAATATGGAATTGTATCAACCAGTAAAAGTAAAATTGTTGTCATTCTTCTTCCTAAAGCAGTTACGGTTATGTCAAATATAGACTCACATGTCCGGCTCCTCTGTGTGGATGAAATAGTTGATATATAGGGCTACATTAGTCCACTCTATCTTTCCAGTGTTATCTGCCTGAATCCTGTTTAGCATGAATCAAACAGTCCTGAAAACTGGAGGAAGCATTGAGACAAGCTATGTCATATTATAATCAGCTATCAGACAGCCCATTAGATTTCAGGGTAAACCCAATCTTCAGTATGTTCTCCTTGACTCTGTCCGTGTCCGCTGCTTCCCAAGTCATATTCCCAAAACAGAAGTAACAAGATTTCATTTGCTTTAAAACGATCCCAGAAATTCACTGCGTGAGAAACAACCATTCTATTGTTAAGTCAGGATGGTGTCCAGTAAAAGCAATGAGTGAGTGGAAAATGGGCTGTTTAGCAAAACCATCATGAATGTTCTTAATTACACAATTCAAGTTTCCTGTAATTGGCTTATTTAATTTTTATCTCTCATGTTAAAGAATAATCTGAATCAGGAGTTGGAGTCTTTTAATATCATTATATTTACCTAATGTTGAAGACGATGAAGCAAACTATGTAGGAAATTCAGTTGATTTGAACTTCTGTGGATAATAAAGGAGCAAAAAGTTTCACAAGATGACAATTAATGAAGAAATAATGGTGCCCTTCAGAGACACCTAACTTCTGTTTTCAGAAATACACAGTTCGGCTTTTATTCCTTGATTCTTGAATGTTTAGTATAATCATCTATTTAAAATACAATCAATTTCAACAGGTTAAAAAATAAAAAAAAACCAAGAAATATAAATGAATGTATGATGAGAACAGCCCCCCCCCACTGCTGGTATGAATAGCAGTATTAGCAGGTGTTTGTCAGGTACTCAAAGATAACTTTCTGAAATTTTGGAAAATCTGAATAAGCCTTTACTTGCTCTTATTTGTCAAGTGGCCATACTGTCCTCCGGGTCACCACTTTAGAGTACTCACTTTAGTTACTGGAAAGCAGGTGAACAAAGAAGCCAAGCAGAAAAAGTTATGTTTTTATGATGAAACTGCAAGCAAAAAGCAAGACCTGAACAAGCTAGCTTTAGACAAACGAGCAAGGGAGGAACTGCTTGGCCCAGGAAGTAAGAACTAAATGACAAAAAACATTTTTCCCTTCTTTAATTAGTCTGCCTACAACCAGGTTCAACTCAAGAGTTCACCTCAACATGACCCCACAAATGTGTCGGGGGGGGGCATGGGGAGTGTGGGTTAAAGCGCAATGCATAACTATGCAGACTTTTTGCTATAATTTGGTGAGCAAAAATTTCCAATGTATGCTCATCACGGCCAGGTAATGTTTGTAATTACTGTGCTGCAAATCCCTAAGAGAACAAGAGTCATAAATAAGATGAGTCCTAAGAAATTCACTACCAGATATGATGTTTTGCAGAATGCTCACAAAGATGCTGTGGCCACATTATTGATAACTTCTTTTTCTGTGTGCTTGCTGACTGTTTCATTCAGTCATTCTGCCGAACCAATAACTGGACAGGGAGGGTTCAACTGTTCCCTCACTGTGGTCAGAATGCCATGAAATTTGGTAGAGCAATGAGATATCAGAGTGCTGAAATAATTCTAAAGGACATAACACAACAGGAAACCAGTAGAGATTCATAGACCAATCCCATGGTTGGACATCTCAGTAACATAATAAAATATGTACACATGTAGGCATTTTCATTATTATTATCATACCAACTATAACTCAATGTTGGATTAACTTTTTCAACTTTTCCAAACGTGTAATGAAATACAGAGATCCCAAGAAGGCTAATTGTCATATTTTCTTTCTTACATATTTCAGTTATGTGGATACACTGTTTTGTGGTTTAGATCTAATGTGTCTCCTATTGACTCAACCATTTAATACTTGGTGGACAGCTAGGGAGGTTACTTTTGGAGGCCATTGAACACTTAGAAGGCAGAGTTTCACTTGAAGGAAGGAGGTCACTAAGTGGTGGCATTTGGAGGTTATACCTGGTACCTGGATATCTCTCTCTCTCTCTCTCTCTCTCTCTCTCTCTCTCTCCCTTCTTCCCTACTTCCTAGTCCACTACCATGCCATCAGCCCCTGCTATGTGTACCCACTACCACATACTGAACCACTTCCCATTTTTTCATCTCTGCATGGTGGCCTGTAACCCCCTGTGCTGGTACGTTTTGTCAACCTTATATAAACTACAGTCACCTGGGTATAGGAAATCCTAATTGACAAAATGACTCCATCAGACTGAACTGTGGGCAAGCCTATGAAGCATTTTTTTTGATTGCTGATTGATTGATTGATACAGGCGAACCTTTGGGTGGTGCCATCCCTGTGCAGGTGGATGGCCTGTCTGTCTCAGAAAGGCAACTGAGCAAGCCAGAAGAGACAAAGCCAGTAAGCAGTGTTTCCCCCATGGTCTCTGCTTCAGCTCCTGCTTCCATGTGCCTACCTTAAGCTCTTGCCCTTCATGATGGACTGAATACTGAAGTCTAAAATAATATAAACTGTTTCCTCCCTATGTTGTTTTGGGTCATGGTGTTTATCACACCAACAAAAACCAACAAGAACACTCCTGAAACTGTAAGACAAAATAAATCCTTCATCTACGAACTCATTTTTGTAGAATGTTTTGGTCACAGAAAAGTGAATACCTAGAAAACTTGAAATTCCACAAAGGAAAGAGGCAATGGCTGTAGATTTTACCTGGTGTCAAAGAATGGGTGTTTCTGTTCATGGTAGATAAGTTAGGGCATTTCTATCTGCCCTCTTTCCATGGTTTCTGCCTCTCATAAAGGGATCTTCTCTTGGGTCTTTTATCTGTGTGGATCTGGGATAGTGGATAGGCACTGGCTTCATATTTATGTTTCCATGAGATGATTTGGGAACTTAGCATCTGTGGGCTCACAGATTCTATTTCTTAAGGGCAGCAATTGGCTCTTCCTGTTCTCACTCAGTCAAACCATTCTATAAGCAACACCAAAAGAAAATGTTTATTTACTAAATCTGCTTCCTGCTGACTTGATACAATCATGTAGAAAGAAAGCTCCAGAAAACAAACAAAAACCCAGAAACTCATCTCTCTGCGAGCTCATGCCTAGTTTGTCTGAGAATGCTGCCTTGTGGTCTTCACAGTGGTAGAAATAACATCATTTCTTTTCAGCTTTAGTATCTCTACTAGAAAAGCAACCTTACAGGAGAGGTCAAATCATACCACAGGGCAATTTTTCTAGATGAAGAACAGACAGAACCACATGCCTTCAGGGTCATGTTCTTAAAAGTAGGCTCTCCCATGGTTTTAACTTTCCCACCTAGAGGTGGACAAAGAGGAACACTGAACGCAGTTGGTGTTTGACAGGGCATAAGGTCCATAGAGATTTCTGAAATGTGTCTTTACAGTTTTATCCATGGTTTCTCGTTTGACATTTGTTGTCTTTTTTATCTTATTTGTTGCTGCCCAAGAGATATGTCATAATGGGGAGTCTTCCTTACAGCCCAGTGGAGGCTGGTGTGGTGAAAGCAGCAAGGAATGTTTTTGAGAGAAATCCCCTCCCTGTCTCTAGGTCTGCCAGGGGAACAAAATACAATGTGGAGCAACCTAGAGCTAATGATTATCAAGACCAAGTCCAAGTTGCCCAAAGTACTGCATTTGGTTGTAAGCCCAGAAAGTGTAGCTCAATGGGACCTTTGTTTGGAATCCTTTGTTTGGCATCCTCCCCAGCCTCCTCTGTCTTCGGGCTATGGTTCTTCACTATCCTCTGCAGACGCTAGATTGTTCATGTTGTTTGATAAATGATTATCTGGGGACGGAAAATGGAAAAGTCCAAGGAAAAAACTCACAGATTTAAATCTGAGCAAAAGTCCAGAATTTTTCAGAAACAATTGTTAATATATCACAACATAAAACAAGTTTTGTTGTGAGCATGAAGATTGATCTGAGGATATTTGTGACTTCAGTTCACTGATATCTGAAAAGCGGTTCAATCAATGTGGATAACAGAAGAGTTTACAAAATGTGACAATCTGCGAAGTGCCCTGGACAAGTCCTTTGCCTTATTGAGTCCTTCCTGATTTGAAGAAATTCTTCATAAATGGGGAGCCATTGTTATGATTAAGTGGAGGAGAGAGACCTCTACTCTCCCCTAGATGAGCAAGTACACGTGAGTGGACTGCTCTGGGGAGCCTTCCTTCAACATGTACACCACCAGCTCAGTGTCCTGCTCAAAACTCTTCTCGGACTCCTGTCACAGTTGCTCCTGCCTCTTGGGTGCTCTGTTGGATTATTAAGTATTTTTACTAGTGTTCCTAGGTGTTCGTCACTTACCAGAGATGACTTGTCACTTCTTAAATACACTCTGAATTGTTTTGTTCCATTCTCTCTGTCCATTTCTTCTCTTCTGTTGGACATCTTAGTCCCCAAGCACACTCTCCACCACTGATTTTAAAGTTGAGGTTCTCTGTACAATGTAAATGCCACTTTCCGCGTGTGGGTAACAGAAACTATTGGCTGCTGTCACAGAGGTATTACCCTCACTGACACACTCTTGACTTCTGTGGTTGTCCTCTGGACATCCCTATCTGCAATGTAGATGGTTCCCTGAGACAGGCTTCCAAGGCAGTTTATTCATCCTTAAATCTTTCATTCTTCTGAGCAAATAGTTGTACATGCTGCACACTCTATACAAGCACAGTATATTCAGTTCGATGGGCTGTTGTCATTGATGGCCAGGCACGTCTATAAAAAGTATGATAGAGAAGTATTCTTAAAGAGAGTTGGAAGCATGCTCTAGGATCAGAAGAACTGATATTGTGAAAATTGAAAGAAATCTACAGACTGAATGGAATCCCAAATAAAAGCACAACCCTATTCTCCACAAAAAAAGAAGGCAAGCTTAAAATTTATACATAAACACAAAAGACCCCACGTTGCCTAGTAATTCCTGATCAAAAAGAATATTGCAGGAGGTAATATCCTGATTTACCACAAACAATATTACAGAGCTATAGTGAGAAAATCTGCATGGTACGATTCAAAAATAGACAATAGACTCATAGATCTGTAGGATATAATACCCAGATATAGGCCCACACAGCTACAGCCACCTGATTTTTGACAAATAGGTACTATATATATATATATATATATATATATATATATATATATATATATATATGCACACACACACACACACACACACACACACACTGGAGGAAAGATAGCATCTTCAACAAATTGCTTTAAAATGGATTTCAATATATAGATGAATGAGTGTCTGTGGTGGTTGATCTTGGCTTTCACCTTGATTAGACCTAGAATGAAGTAAGCATTAAGCATCCGGCACTCGTATGAAGGATCTCCTTGATAAGATTATTTGAAATGGGAAGCCCCAGTACAATGTGGGTGGCACTTTCTAGTAGTAGACCAGGTAAAAGCACAAGAAAGAAGGAAGCTTACTGACAAGCTGCTGCTGATTTCTCCCTTGGTATTGCAACCCAGCTTCTTTAGACTTCCAATGCAGATTGAAGACCACAAGTTCTCTCGTTCTCCTCCATGGCTTCACACTCTACATCAGAGTGGTACTTCTCAGCCACCCAGCCCTCTGGGACTGAGCTACTTCCAGGTTCCTGTTTTCTTTCCAGTGTGAGGCAGCGATTTCCAGGCTACCCAGTTCAGATCGTGGAAGCCTCTCTAAGAAATCCCTTTTTGATATGTATTCGTTCTATTGACTCTGATGCTCTGACTAAGACAATGCATAGTGCTTCTCCCAGAAGTCAACGGCTTGATAAAAACAAAATCACAACAAAATAAACTCCGTTCCAAATTTAGGATTCTGTTCTATGAGCTGCTGGCTAAAGGGTTCCTAGGTAACACCCCAAAGAATACTAGCTCTTTGTCGTATTGTCATAGCTCTTTGTTGTCTATGAGAACTACATGGTAGGACCCTAGTGCTGAAACTGCTGTGCACTTGAGCTAAGAACAGTAAAAATCTATTCAGAACTGAATTGGAAGCTCCTTCCCTGGTTGCTAGTGATCATAGTGCCAGGAAATGCTATTCATTCTACTGGAGGAGAAAACACATCAGTGGTCTCACCCAGGTGTAGACTGTGTTTGCTATAACAATGACCCACCATCAAAGATGTGCCCCTCTCCTCTTACAATAATAGCACCAGTATCATGGAATAATCTAATTACTTTGTGACTAGATTGCAAGACCACTTCATGAGCATGAATGTACTTCTAGTACTATAAACCTGTCCGAAAGCCTATGGCATGAAAGGTCATGGGCCTGAGGAGGAACATACTACTATCATTTACTAAAATGACATGCTTTCAAAACTCCTTGTGACTATTTTTGTTTCTCTCCATAAACTAGTGCCAGTTCTCCCTGGAGCAAAGAAGCTCCCAGAGATGCTGGCTAATGAAAGGACCCATCTGACGAAAAACCTGGGAGTAAGAAAGTATTTGACCTTCAGCTGTATGTCGTACATCTGTGTCATAAACCCCATGGATACCCCAATGCCAAGGGAACACCACAGGAGAGGAAATGGAAGGACTGTTAAGAGCCAGAAAATGGGAAGGAGATATTTTCTTCCTTTTTATAGAACACTGATAGGTACACTTGGCATATAGTAATCCCTGTTTTCAGGCTTTCTGTTTTGAGTATGTAGTATTTAAATATTATATATTTAAGATATTCTCAGAAGTGTTGGGGGAAAATACCTCCAACTTGTCACTAAAATTAACCACTTGGGGAAATGAGCAGAACCGAGGTTGAAGGGCTGGAGTGTTAGCTCAGTGATCCAGCTTCAGTTTCCAGGATCCACTAGACAACTCACACCCATCTACAGCTCCACGGGGACCCAATGCTTTCCTTGGACCTCTGCAGGCAAGCATGCATGTGGTGTGTATGCATTCACACAGGCAAAATGTGCTTTTGTAAAAAGTTGCTGTGACAACAACTTTTATAAACAATATAAACACCTTACATGCATTTTATAAACATTATAAAAAGTATTTATAAAACACTTTTGTAAATCTTTTATAAAATAAAAAAATTTTTTAAAAAATTGGGTTTGATGAAGGTGTTACATATTTTATACCCATGCATATATTATGTATACATATATGTGTATGTGTGTGTATTCCTAAATATTACATTCCTGGTCTGTATAAAGTTATTTGTATGTATGTTTTCAGGGCTGACTGTTTGGTGTTAGATCAGGAATTAGTGTGCTCTTCCTTGGAGAAGACTATTTCTCCCACTCTTAGCAACTTAGTTGCCTGGAGTTCTTTATATGTGGTTGAGGCCTCATGCTCTTCCCCATCCATTTAGGCAAGTCTATTGTTGCTGTCCTTGTTCCGCTCATATTTAGGCAGTAATGTTTCTTAGACTTTATGGGTGTGGATTCTGACACTACTAAGAGACACAACTTCACAGCAAACTCTATGATCCTCTGGTTCCTAAAATTTTTTAAAAGATTTATTCATTTATTATGTATACAACATTCCTTCCATGTATGCTTGCATGCCAGAAGAGGGCACCAGATCTCATTATAGATGGTTGTGAGCCACCATGTGGTTGCTGGGAATTGAACTCGGGACCTCTGGAAGAGCAGCCAGTGCTCTTAACCTCTTAGCCATCTCTCCAGCCCTGTCCTAAAATTTTTGCCCTCTCTCCAATGAGGTAGCCTCAGCCATTGGGACCAGACTCCACAATTCGGCGTGTCAGTTGGTTGTAGGTTTCTGTCGTGTTCTCAAACTGCTGTTAAGAGCTGTTTTCTTAGGTAGCAGTTAGATAGTATACTTACACTTACAAATATTTAGAATGTAGCTAGGGATTATGCTGGTTTAGAAAAGTGGTGGTTCTAGGTTCTCCTCCAAGATCCATGATTTCACTTGCCCAGGGTAGTTGGCTAGGTTTCTAGTAGCTGGCCTGATTTCCCTCTTGTTTCTTGTGGAGCAGTTCTTAAGTTCAATTAGAGAACTGTTGGTTACTGCCAAGGTATACGGGTAACTATTACATCCCTGAGGTTAGCGTGCACGTGTGTGTATGTGCATATTTATGTGTGTCTGGACACCATGCTGTTTTTAAGCTGCTTCTGCTGCTGCCAAAGGTATATGTGACTCTACTACACCTTTAAGGTTAGTGTGTGTGTGTGTGTGTGTGTGTGTGTGTGTGTTTATGTGTGTCTGGACACCACACTGATATTCAACTGCTTCTGCCTATTTCTCTAAGGAGATTTCATCTGAGTTCACATATTCATTGACTTTTGTATAAATATAGATTATTGAATAGTATCCTGATTGCTTCTCTTCACTAGGTCTCACTGGTCTCACTTATAAACTACCTGGAAGGCTGTTGGATGCTTTCAACACTGTAAGATTAAAGTTAGAAATGGTGATGTTCTCTAGTTCCTTAGCCTAGGACTGAAAAAGGCTGTGTTGGTGTAGGTGCCTTTATAAACTTCCCCTACAATTTTCTTTTCTCCCTAATTGCTCTCAAGCTTCTCGTCATTTCTTTACTTCCGTGCTAAATGATGGCTTCCATAGGTACTGACAGAAATGGTTCTAGAGCTGTGATTAATAATACCATCATTTTACTACTGTCTTTGTATATAGTCCTCATACTGTACTCTGAAGACCTCAGGAGAGGGGGAAAAGGAGGCTTCAAATTCAGAGTGATTGCTTCTGAAAGACTAGCAATGACAGCTCTTGGCGGCCTTCGCTTGGAATACCACTGATTGCCCATTTCTCAGCTGGTACTCAAGAGTAGGAGACCATGAGTGGCACTCAGTGTGGCCATACACTTTACTATTCATGGCAGATCAGAAAAGGGGGTCAAGTACTAGAGTTGCTGCTTGATTCTATATGGAAAAGATGCTAGGTGAAACTGACCACCCACAAAGCTAAGGTCAACGTTACACAAATATCTGATGCAGTATTGAGGACTTATTAAACATTCTTGCCAGGAATCTCCTAACTCAGAAAGTGATAATTGTCAATCATCCCTAGAGAAAGAAAAAAGAGAAAAAGCTAGGTTATATCCATGGCAGCGGAGAAATGGCAGGAATACGGCTTCACAAAGAGACTGATGAAACAGCCAATGCTCGCACCAGATTCGTTCACAAATTCTCTTGCTGCCAAGTCCAATTTTGTTTATTTTTGACTTTTTATTCAGTTATTTATTTTTACAGTTGTGGGAATCATTTTGTTAACCCACTGAAACAAAGCCATATACCTTGTAAACAAACAAGCAAGCAAAATCTTAGTGGGAAAAAGTCATCTGTATCAGTAAGCACATATCGGGTACTTCAAAGAAATGGCATTGGCAAATCTCCCATTATTATAGGACTTTTGACTGTATTGCAGCTAGTAGCTGCAATAGTATCATTGCTTTGAAATGTTTAGTTCATTGTGTGATAGTCCACTTACATTCATGATTCTTGTAGGAGGCTTGGAATAAAGCTATATAGAAACCGCAGTGAAGCCAGGCAGTCGTAGTGCATGCCTTTAATACCAGCACTTGGAAGGCAGAGACAGGTAGTTCTCTGTGAGTTTGAGGCCAGTCTGGTCTACAGAGCAAGTTACAGGACAGGTTCCAAAACTTTGTCTTGAAAAGAAAGAAGAAGAAAAGAGGAGGAGGAGGAGGAGGAGGAGGAAGAGGAGGAAGAAAAAGAAGAAGGAGGAGGAGCAGGAGCAGGAAGAGGAGAAGAAGAAAAAGAAAAAGAAGAAGAAGAAGAAGAAGAAGAAGAAGAAGAAGAAGAAGAAGAAGAAGAAGAAGAAGAAGAAATTGCAATGAATTTAAGATAACATTTTAATTAATTATTTTATAATTTCTTGCATGCTCACAATGTGATTTCATCACATCTTGCTCCTCCCCAGCTTCTTCCCAATCCACTCCCACCACTACTAATTCCAGTTTCATGTCTACCCTTTTTATTTTGCTTTGTATGTTTTAAATAGCCCATTAAGTCCAATTTGTACAGCTCATATACTTACATCTATGAGGACCTACACCAGAGTGCAGTCTACCTAATAGGACTCATACCTCTAAGAAATCTGACACTCCTTCCTCCATCAATTGTCAGTTCCCCTCACAGAGAGGAGGAGATTCATGAGCCCTCGTCCCTTTGATGGAGGGATATTTGACTAGCTTGATTCTTTACAAGTCTTGTGCAGGCAACCATGACTGCTGTGAACTTTAAATTTTAAAGTTTAAATTAAAAATTTTAAACATGTCATGATGTTTAAGGAACAGCGTGTGGTGTCGCACGCTTTTAATCCCAGCATTCTGGGGACAGAGGCAAGACTGTACTACATAGAAGGACCAGGTATAGGGAATCCAAACACCAACAGTTGCTTGGATAATATTTGAAGGAAGTGTTCAAAGGCTAAAAATCAACTCGGTGTCAGATTCAGCCTACCCAAGTACAGCTGGCATTTGTCATCCAGCTCAACATCTTTTATTCATGTGGACCTAAAATAGTTGACATTTGTTTCCCATGTGATAGTTGCTTCAGAATTTAGATTGCTTCTGTATTCCCACTGGATGTCAATGAAAGCTAAACCTATCAGCTAGACTGTACCCCTAAAAAAGCCCTGGACTATAAATCTAAAGTCATAGTCTTCCATTTCTGCCTTCTTGCTAAGCACCCCTCTTCCTCCTCGCCCTTCCACCTTCTTCTCTCCCTTCCCTCTGTTTATTCCTGCGTTCATCCACATCACACTTCCACTTTGAATCCATCCTTGAGAAGTTAAGGAATGATTCTGATTCTTTTCCGCAATCTTGAAGCCTTCTTGTATAAGGCCACTGAAGTGGAAGGGTGCATGACATGTCCTCCACATCTGACAGTTTTCGCAGAGTCCACAGTGTCCAGTTCATGTTTCCTAAGTTCATGGGAATCTAAGTCAGTTTAACACTGGGCTCAGAGAAGCGGTTTTAGGTTTTTATTACCTTCAGTAAAAGCTTTAACCATCCAAATGCCAAAGCTTCATTTGAATGCAGCCAGCCTGAGTTAAACTCAGTGTTTTCATGTCTTCTGCCAGTCTTTGGGAGGATGTGTTTCATAGTCTCGAGACCATCATGAATAGTCCGATATTGTTGGATTTCTAAACCTACAAAAATCTCAAGGTAAGCAACAAAGCTCCCCTTTCCCTTGGCCTGGTGGTGCCGAATGCTGTAGAGCCAGGTTTGAGCATTTGGATGAGGGTGGGCTGTGATCCAGCAATGAGCTTTCCAACATGAAGCTCTTCAAGTCTGCTATCCCCAAATCATTTCTTGTAGAAGGCCGCAACCACACTCTCCACCAAAAATGGCGCTGACATCCGGCTTCACCGCCAGGTGAACACACATGTGCTCGGAATTTCCCACTGAGTCCCCGCCTACTCCCGAGGCATTCACCTGGGATTATGGACAGTTGACCAATCCAAGAATGACACGTCCGAAGCAGGGTCTGTTTCCTATATAAGGGATGGGTTCCATCTTATCTGGGTCTCCGCCATGTGGCTTATGCTCTAGCTCCCAAGAGACATAAAGCTTTTCTGCAGAAGGATCCTATGTGTACCGCGTGGTTCTTGCTGGCGAGACGGTAGCGCGGGACAATTTCTCGTGGCACACTTTCAGCCAGTTCACACAGATTTGCAAAGTGCCCAACCCACGAGACTTCAACTCCTCTTGAAGCTTCCAGAAGCCTCGAAAACAGTCTTTGGGAAACATTGTAGACTTCCTACTCCTATAATCTTTTCGGAAATCCCTTTGGCAAATGTACATGAGTGTTCTCTTCATGCTCAGTTGATTTTTTTTATAGTGTTTCTCTTTGTTGTTTGGCAGTTTCATATATGTACATAATGTGGGTTTTTTTCTATCGAATCCAGCCCCCATTCCTCCCCCTTCAATTACCACTTGTATCTCTCAACTTCATGAACTCCCTCTTCTTTCTTTAACCCAATGAGTCCTCCTAAGGTTCCCAGTGGGTAATTAGGTATGGGACTTCTACTGAAGCATGAGGCACATTTTGAATGTAGTAGGTAAGTGTATTAATTTGTATATATACATATATATGTATATATACACATCTGTATATGAGTATACACACACAAACTGGAAGTCATATATATATACAGACATATATAGAATATAGACTATATAGAATAATATATATATAATTTGGATTCTATTATTTTGACTGAGTTCACTTTCTATAAGGTTTAAGAATATCTTTCTGTGTGTGCATTTGTTGTTTTAGTTTTGAAGAGAGAAAGCCCTTGCTGGGGGCTTTCTTTAAATCATTTAGTTTATTTAACTCTTCCAAGAACTCTATGAAAATGGTATCCTTCTACCCTACATTATTGATGATGAATCAAAAGCTAAAGTTTCATTTGTGAGGAGCCACACAGTCCTGTTGAAGGGAGCAGAACTCTGATGCTAAGGTTCTGATATGCTGTCTACTATACCATATGGTCTCCTGGGGAGTTTGCCTTTTAATTCAAATCTCTGAAGTAGATTCTTCCCCCCACACCTTCTGCTTCTCTTTGAGGGGAAAAAAATCTACCCTCTCTCATCCACCCAAAAGCTTAAAAAGTTCTTTATAATAATGCCAGGGGACAGTTCAAAAGCTAAGGTAGCAACCACATGGTCCTTTCTGGGCTTTCTACAAAGAGTTGGCAGGCCAAGACAGTGCACAGACAATGCTTTAGAGAATGTGAAAATGTCATAGTGATGTTCAAGGGCAGAGACATGATCTCTTTCCCATTTACCCCCACCAAGTCAAACTCACTGATAATCAGCCAAAGGCAAGGTAAATTGTCCCTGGGAAAACTGAGACACTTGGGCTTTGATTACTGAAACCAGGGCCAGATAGGAAGGGAGAACCAGCTATGGGTGGGTGTCCTGGGACATGGGATTTCATCCTAAAACCAGACAGTCCTAGCTCAGTGTTGATCAATATTGAAAGGCTTCTGCTTGGTCCTTGCTAGTTTCTTA